>NC_081353.1:61694312-61725230 GCF_029784015.1 Lycium ferocissimum
CTAGGTAGCGTTGATTAAAGAGAGATACTATTGTTAGGTACATGATGATGGAACAGAGAAACTAAAGGAAAATAGAAGTTCGAACTCTCACCAGCCACTTCTTTTTGACGCTGTCCCCATTGAAGTTCAATCATAGACGACTGTAAATTCATCCCCTTCGCTGTTAAAAGAAGGAACCATCTTTATATGCCTAATTTGTACCTCTCCTTGATGAAGAATTTTCTCATGTATATGTTAAGCACTCTGTTTCAATTTATTTATCTTACTTTTCTTTTTTAGTTTATTTTAAAATAAAAAAAAATCCCTTTTCTAATTTAGCAACTTTTTAATTTTATCTCACATGATATGTTTAAGATCACAAGATTAAAGACATTTTTGAACATTACACATATCTC
The DNA here is from genome assembly GCF_029784015.1 of Lycium ferocissimum. NCBI lineage: Eukaryota > Viridiplantae > Streptophyta > Magnoliopsida > Solanales > Solanaceae > Lycium > Lycium ferocissimum. The sequence goes on from NC_081353.1 coordinate 61,694,708, forward strand.
TTTTTTATTTTTTTAAATTCCGTATCAAATCAAACTAAAACTACTATAGAGTTTCCCGAGACAAATCTATATCTATATATTATTAAAAGGAGAGGAAAAAGCCCTCTCCTTAAGCCAAGTGGCATTACCACAGAAAGACAAGTGGCATTATTAAGACAAAACAAACTACCTTTCTAACTAATAAAACTTCTTAATTTTAAATAACTTTTGAACTTGAATTAAAACTTCTGAAAAAAATCACATAACCGTGCATATAGTCAGGTGCGGAGCTAGGTAGGCTCCAGGGGTTCATCCGAACCCCCTCGGTGAAAAATTACACTACATATACAAGATTAGAATTATTTTTTTATATACATATAGTAGATGTTGAACCCCCTTGGCTCCTTCGTATGTTTATTTCTTCATATTTTTGAACCCCCTAGGTGAAAATCCTGGCTCCACCACTGCATATAGTGCCAAAGCCTTCTGAAAATCTCCAACCATGTTTTGATTAGTTATAAGGATTAGGCCTCATTTGTTTGCACTTAATGTGGGTCTGAATCTGAATGGTTAAGATTTCAGCCCATTAAGTGCATTTGTTTTTTTTTTAAAATAATCTCTTAATAGGTCTAGTAACGTCTGATTCGGTCAGATGTATGGAAGAGTCTGAACACTATTCAGACTCTTTTTAAAGCCCTATTTTATTTTCCTAAAAATCTCTAACGCCGTTTTTTTCTGCCTATTTACGCTTGAAGCCTCTCTCTTTCTCTAATAGCTCGGCTCTATCTCTCTTTCTCCTGTTTCTTCAAGTAACAGTCGGCTGAAATTCTTTGCTCTATTGGTAAGATTTCTTTGTTTATTTGTTACACCTCGAAAAATTTTCCGTTGATGCACAGTGAATAGACTAACGAAGAGTACGAAGTATACGGTGTTTCAATAAGTAAAGAATGACATTTGATGACCTTAAGTAAGATTTCAAAGACGTTCGAGGTTAGACGAGAAAGGTTGCCAAGAGAAGGCAAGGCATATGATGTGTAACGGAAAGGATTTACGAGTAACAAGTTAATGATGATTTAATGAGGCTTTGGAGAAGAGTTATAACGTCCCTTAGATTGTTAATGAGGTGATAAACAAGTGTCAAGAAGGTTCCATAAGGATTGGAGATTAAACGAGTCGATGAGAACGAGTTCGGATTGACTGGGCATTATACGGCCAAACATCGTCGTATAAAACATACGGACCGTATGTTTAGCCGTACTTCCAGCCCGATTGAGACCCTCTCCGGACCAAATCTACGACCGGACATACGGTCGGTATAAATTATACGGACCGTATGTTGGTCCGTAGAAGCTTGGTCGGGGCCGAATTGTGTTATTAATAAGGATCCAAGTCTTATTTCATTTCATTTCCATTTCACTCCACCTCTCTCTAAAACATCTCTCTACACTTCTTCCACAAGGATTCAAGAAATATTAGTGTTCAACTTCATCAAACCAAGTGAATCAAGTATAAGAAACCCATTAAAGTTCATCCAAGGCAAGAATCCAAGTGAAGGTGAAACTAGGGTTTTGCTCAAGTGAAGTGTTTGCACCCAAGGTTCATTCCTACACCATCTAAGATAAGTTTTATGACATTTCCATGTTGTTTAAGGTATTTGAAAGTTGAAACACTTGGATTATATAAGGAATTAGGAAATGGGTCATGAAGGTGGAATAGTGTCACTTTTGAGTAAATGTTTGGATTGAGTTGTGATTCTTGATACATTATGATTATAATCATGTTATAAATGATATTGAGAACATGGAATAGACATTGTATATGAATGAACGTAATTGTGTGATATGACCATGAATATGGATGATTTGAGTGAATATAGAAGCAAGGATAATGTAGGTGAATAAAGGCTATTGTGATGATATTGTGAATGTTATTATTGATGTTTGGGAGTTGATATATGATATGGAGGAAGTTGTATAAATAAAGGAGATGCTGTCCAATTTCCTCTAGCTTTAGTCAAAGTATGCTAAGCTATCGATTCTCTAATATTAGTATGTACTCTAATGAAGGTAGAAACGTGAGCATTGAAGAAGAGCGTGCAAGTGATAGAATAGTTGAACGAAGAGGTATGTAAGGCTAACCTTCTTTCATAAGGCATGGTTCTTTGGCCAAATATCTATCCTTACATGAGCCTACGATATTCTCCAATGATCCTATCTCTAAAAGCTACTAAGCTTATGATTCTCGACATGATACGATTGTACTAAGTTCCTTATATGACGAGTAATACTTTAAGGATAGATGTAATGAACGACGTTAGTAATAATGCTAAAGATGCTTATATGTATATGTGCCTAAGTATGGCTATTATGAAACCCCAAGCTTATATGACCGGGTAGAATATAGTGAATATGTATATATATATATATATAAATGTGATGCGCGCTCGCCGCTAACGGTTGGGTACGGATAACCACGAGCCTTGGTAGGGCTGTATGTATGACACTGAGCCTTGGTAGGGCCAGGTACGTGAAACACCGAACCTTCGTGGTCGGGTATGCTATATAAATGCTATGTATATGACATCAATATGAGTACGAATATGCTAAGTATATGTAAATGCTATGTAAAGGCTGTGTATATGCAATGTATATGAGATGTAAATGATATGAATATGAGTATGAATGGAAATATGACTACGAATACGAAAACGGATATATAAACGAGTATGGATACGAATACGGATATGGATATGGATGTATGTACACGGATACGCAATCGAAATGGAATGTCCCTATAAAGAGCAAGTAAGTGCTATATATAATGATGATACTATTATCTCTCATCTTATCTTTGTTTCACATGTTGTCTATTACGCTTTTATACTGATGTTGATCATGCTTTACATTACTCAGTACATTCTTCGTACTGACATCCTTTTGTTTGTGGACTTCGCGTCATGCCGCGAGGTGGCCGGGGAGACGAACTTGATCCATAGCTATATTTCTCGGGGACACATGGCCGGATCTCCATCTCATTCGGAGCTCTGCCTTTTGGTATAGATTCTTTTGTGTACATATTTATGGGCACGGCGGGGTCCTGTCCCGCCTATATGACATGACATATTCTTCTTAGAGGCTCGTAGACATGTGTATATGGTTAGATGTGTTTGGCCTTGTTGGCCTATAATTTGGGATGTTATTTTGTTAAGTCTCGTCGGCTTATGTACATTTATTTGGGCATAGTCGTTAATGATGATATAGATGTGTTGTTGCCCAATGGGATTAATATGGATGATGAATGAAAGTATGATTTAACTATGTGGCTCACCTAGATGTGACGTGAAAGTACGTTAAGAGGTGCCCCGGTGGGTTAGCACCGGGTGCCCGTCGCGGCCCTCCGGTTGGGTCGTGACATTATTAAATTGTATATTCACAATATTCTTGGCATTTGTTTTTTGGTAAAGTACGTACACATTTTATTTAATAACATTAAGCAGATGTGAAGATTACAGAAGAGAGAAAGCAAAAATAAGATCATCGTTAGTTTAAATACAAAAAAAAAAAAAAGACTATTAATATGGAGCTATCAAAATCTAAAAATGGGTCAATTCTAATTGTTACATGGGTTAGCTTCTGGGCCAACAGGACAAGTTAACTAAACATTTTTGCCTTCAGAGAGTGCCTTGAAGTTGACATTCCATCGAAACATCTACGATTTAGTTCGTATTTGTTGTTGGTTCTATTATTTTCTTGTGAAATTATTGGGTTTTATTTTACTGTCCCAAAGATTTTATGGGTACTATAGGACTTTGTTGAATTCGGATTTTGAATATCAACTGATAATCTGGATAAACTCTTAGCTTGTTTGATTTTCAAGCAAAGGTTTTTGCACTCAAAATTGCTATAGTTTCTTTTGTCCTTTTTGCATTGTTAGTTAGCTCCAAGGTGTATAGTTAACTAAGTTGCTCGGACTCTCCAAAATTGTTGTCGCACCTATGTTGGATTCTTCAAAAAATGCACTACTTTTGAAAGATCCGACACGCACCCGTCGACATTTTTGAAGAGTCCGAAAAACATAGATAAATGTTGTTGGTGTTTCTTGAATTTGTTGTTTGAGACATAAAGGAGAAACTTGATGCTGTTGATTTATTCCATGAAATCTGATTATTCATGTGTAGTAATATGGTCATTATGTTAAGGGTGATGTAGCATAGCATGTATGATTGAGGTTCACAATGTGCCATCACTATGGAATACACTCCATAGCGGAATTGGCATTGGAGTTCTTTTCTTTTACTGTAGGAAGCATCCCAACTCATGTAAATATCTGTCTTCTGGTTGTCAAAATTTGAACAACGTAGATTTATTAGGTGACCAGTTAGAAGTTAGATTTATTTTTTGGTAAATGATGTATATGTATTCATGGTTCAATTATATGTTGTATAATAATATTTTTTGTCACTAGCTATGTCCCAATATTTGCAAGTTCCCCACCATAAACTGTGGTTAAATATCAAATCTTTATCATAACTTGCATCAGTGTCAGATAAAACTTGATCAAGCAGAACCAGTTTTAAGTATATGTTGTACTGCCTCTTGTGAAAATATGAAAGCACATGCCTTATACCGTGTGAAAATGTGTGTGGATTGAACCATGCAATCAACAGAGAGTCAAAGATTAACTAATTTTATTGCTTCTTGAACCTTTGGGTCATTAGATTAAGTACACACCTTTTTAGATTATTAAATGTTTGATCCTACTTTAGTTCAATTTCCAAGCTAAGCTACCGACTAGGCTTCAGTCTGAAAGCTCTACTGCAGTTACTTTCCCAGTTAACATGTGCATCAATTGCTGATCCACTACAACAATTTTGACCTTTTTAGTGAAGGGACATTAACCTGATCGTTATAAATGTATTTAAAGTGACTAGATCTTTTTGGGATCGTTATCGAATGTTATCGAACGTTCTTATGGAGTCCTGAAAGCAAGATTTCCTATATTGGACAAGATGGCTCCATATCCTATTAATATCTAAAGAGATGTTGTTATGGATGCTTTGCAGTTAATAATTTTATCAAGAAGGAGCGCATCAATGATGACTTATTTAGTCAATTTGATACGCCTCAAATAATTTTTGATGAAGAAGGACAACAAGAAGAAGCATTGGATGAAACAAATGGACCTAGTTGGACAGCTGAAGATTCTCAGATAATGACCGATATGCGGGAGCAACTTGCACTCCAACTAATGCAAAGAAGATGAAATACTTGAGAGTTCCATATTTAAGTTATTTGAACTTTTTTCCTCCAGTGTTGGAATGTTAAAATTTGATGATTCTTAGTTAGTTATTCAAATACTCTAATATTTATGCTTTTAAATCATAACTATATTTGAGATATTATTTTGCTTTGTTGAATAAGTTTGATTAATAGATTAATTTATGTTGAATTTAAATTTTATGATAACATTTTATTACAACATTCTTTTTTATCGCTATATCATTTTGTAATAATTCAGATAGTTCAATAATTGTATCAAACACAAAATATTCATTTATGTTTTTAAATACTTTAATTTATCTCTCAAATAATAATGTTGTTGTTTAAGTTAATATTGTATCTAATATTTTCTTGGTATGACTTTTAATTACTATTTTATTTGGGTTATCTATTTATTATGTTTAAATATTGATATATTACACACATTTAGATGATGAAAAACAAATAGTCTTAATTATTCAGTGTTCAGATCTACAGACTACATCTTAATATTCAGATGTGTATTCAGATTCAGACATCTTAATCTTAAAAAAAAAAAAAAAAAAACAAAATTTATAACTGCACTAAAATTCATCTTTAGGAACTGGTGCATTGCTTACTTCTTTCTCTGTGGAGAAACTACAAATTTATAACTGCACTTGCGGCAGGTAATAATATCATATCCTCCAACTCTGGTTTGAATAACTTTCACAGTTCAATTCTCTTGCTATTATTCAATCAACCAGCTCCTTCGTCACACAACGTCTCATCTACAAAGGTCATAATACTTTGTCAGGAAAAGGATTTTGGTTTCTTTCTTTAGATTTACAGTATTAGGCAGTTATTCTATTTGTATATCTTATTTATGTTGTCTCTTATTCTATGTCAATGCACAACTCTCATGCAACAAAGAAAAACCCATGATTCAACGGCTTTAAAGGACATTTATCCGAAAACACATTTCTTCATTTTTATCAATTTTTTGTGCATGGAACGGTAGTCTGTGATTCAGCTGAAATAATAACTCCTAATCTGCCATCTCTACTCCAAAGCAATATCACTATTTGGTACAATTTTGCTGTGTTTGCTCCCTAGGCCATGAGAGGGACCTCGTGATTCGTTCTGAAAAAAAGTTCTGTTTTCATACTTTATGTTGTGGGCTTGTGGCCACATTTTCTCTTGAAGACCACTAAAGGATGATATATGGTGTGCTCGGGGTTAGACGACGTAGATAGTTAGCAATCACCTTTAAAAAAAGTATCCTAGCACTGCATTTATAAAAGTTATTCATTTATTTCGAAATTTATGAAATGACCCCTGCATCTATTTACCTTCTCATCTATTTTGGTTTTTGTTTTTTTTTTTTAATTGGGGAAGGGGGGATATACTTTAGAACGTAATATTGTTTTTTAATTGGAGATCTCTTGGAGAATGTACATGATCAAAGCTTTAGCTGCTAAGTTACAAGTAACTAACTGTGAACATGGTGACAAGATATACATTTTAATGTTTTACGTGACTTGGATCCATAAGCTTTGATACTTCGAGGCTGCTAAACCAATTTTCTATTTGATGAGCTTCTTAGTCCATCTATCCCTTTTTTTTAATTAGTAGCTAACAAAAATTAACAGAGGAACTTTTTACTCTTGAGCTTAAGGCGACAGTTTTGAACTTTCATGATTGTATATAAATAGTATGGTAAGCCTGGGGTTTCCTTTCAAGGTGAATTCTAACCAATCCGATAAAACTGTACTAATAATTTATTTTTTCCATTGTTTTCATTAAGAGCCTCTATTTTAATACATAGGTAAGACTTTCATTTTTCAGTTCTTGAGCTTGGATATGGAGCATCTAAAGTGCTTGCTACCTCAAACGACTCACTGTTTGGAATGTGATGATTCATATATGGTATCCAATTATCCGTATCTTCCCTCTGCTTCACATGCATATTTTCTGTTTTTGGGCTTTTTGTGTACAATTGTTAATTTTTTTTTTTCCAACAGAGAATTGTGAATTGGCTTGCTGCTAGCTAGGAAAGAAAAAGAATAAACCATTTGAGAGAAAGCTCTTCAACGCTCAATGAATCTTGCATAGATAGAATTGTCCTCCTTAACTCAAGTTAACATTAAGAAGGTCAGTTTATTTATCTTAGTTACAGACAAATACACAGATTTCCATTTTTACTTATCTTTGATCTTGATGTATGGTCCATAAACACTCTTCCTCCAATAAGAGTTATTCCTTGCCTTGACACTTCGGGAGCTCTCATACATGTTTAGGAATGAGAGACGTTTAACCTGCACTAATACAACTTTCTTTAGAGAATTGAATTTTTTTTCGTGTATTACATCGCGATCTTAAAATTGGCGTATTGTCATGTGCCTATCAATTACTTTAGGGTATGATCAGTAATTATTTATAAGAAAATTATGTTGATAAGACGCTTCAAAGGATATATGTACTGAAAGTTTGTCCCCTTTAGATTTTATTCTTCTTTATTGTTTAAATTATTTCATAGTGTCTGCAGCTGCTTCATCACATTTAAGTCCATCAAACTATAATAACTAAGCAAGCTGCCACATCAAAGAAACATTCTCCATTGGATGTCATACAAATAGATTGAGTTGCATATATAGAAGAGATTAAAGCAAGCATGTTAGTATGTAATAAGACTGATCCAAAAAAAATTAGAATATAAAATCTGTAATATGTCACACATGGTTCATATAAAATCTGTTCACAGTTGGATCAGTCTTATTACATACTAACATTTTCAAAGTGTTAAGTTGCTTCTTGCTCATGTATGTTTAATTTGTTTTACGTATTTAAACATAGAGAGGGAATCTTAGATTTTTCTCTTTATAAATGGTGAAGTTTTTCTCTGTTTTTTACTCTTTGACCTCTAACTTTTCCTTACTTGCACCTTGATGCAGATCTATCTATCAACTGCTCCTACTCAAACCGAGATTAAAGCAGGTAGAATCATCCAAAGAGTCACTAAAATTCTATAGTTGAATTTACATATTTTCTACTTCTTCGGCTTGACTTTGTCCCCTTTAGTTGCATTTTCAAAAATGATAACTAAGCCAATATTTTTCCCACATACTAATAATTACATGAACATTACGGCTCTCCATTAACACATTGGCATTTATCCTTGAAGGTGATACGAATATGGCCAAGCAACAGTTTTTGAGCCGACAACGGCATCAATACGCACGTTTATCTAAAATTGAATCCTCTTAATATGTAAGCAAAAAGTAGTCGATCTACTGAAGCAGTAGCAACTACATATACCATAGAAAATGTTAGTATGTAATAAGACTGATCCAAAAAAATGAGAATATAAAATCTGCAATATGTCACAAATGGTTCATATACGTCCGTTACTATTATTTCTCTCCAATCTTTTTTCTTTGAAATGATCCGCTCATCGCCGGGTACGTATACTAATATGGAATTAAAATAGCTACTACATAAGGCTTTCTAGTGTACAAACTGGGTTAATAATTGACGTAAAATGTCGTTCGGCCAAAAAATATATCAATCGTTGGCCAACAAATTCTAAATCACAATTTGTAGCCAGAAAAATAACATATGCTGACGAATAAAATTAGATATGTGCCGCCCTTACCTTCCTAGCCGCCAAGACCGTAAAACAATTGCAGTTGTTCCTTTTCTTTCCAACTTGTCTCCTTCGTCACAACTCCACCTCTCCTTTATCCTTTACCATTTTTCTAAATGAGACACAAATATAAAATACGTACTGTGAAGTTTATACATTTTATACACTTTACAGTATATATACAACTTTTAGACATTATACAAATAGTCTATACACTCATGATATACAAACGCATTCAGAATGCACTAAGGACACACTGTCAAACTCAGAAAATAATGTGTACTCACTCCGTCCCAATTTAAGTGTCTTATTTTCTTTTTTGGTCTTTCCCAAAAAAAGTGCATCTTTCTATATATATTAAGTTGACAATTCAGGCACCACATATGACAAGTTTAAAACCACAAAATTCAAAAAGGACATTTTAATACATTACACATAATATCGTTAATTTAAAACCACAAGATTAAAAAGTCTCCATATATTTCTTAAACTCTAGTCCAGTCAAACTAAGACATTTAAATTGAGACGGCGAGAATATAAAACTTTTATAAACAGTGTAATGGTGAACATACACTTCTTATACACTAGATAGCAGTAATTATACAATTTTTAGTCCAAATTATAATTTTGCACAATGTGTATCCATCAGGTATAAACTGTGTATATATTATGTATAGACATTATATAGTGTATATATACACATAGTATATACGTCCTCACATAAAAAACTCTCTTCATCAAGTCTTTCACTGCGCATCCAGCACAGCTTCGCCAAGACCAACATTAATGTCATCTTCACTTCTTCCCAACAAATATATATACAAATTTTACGTGGTTCACCATAAAATGCACTTAAGATCTGAAGAAGTGAAAATATGCATCGTCAATCATACAAAAACGAAAATTAATAGCAAAATATTTTCTACATTTTAGCCAAAAAAAAAAAAGGAAGGAACAAAGAAGCACAAAAGATAGATGAAAAGAGGAGCGGCAGAAACGGTGTTGAGTTATAGAGAGAACGAAAAAAAAATTAAGAGAGATGCAAAAGGTTTTCTTTAGTAAATGAAATGGTGAGAAAAGAAAAGATTAGTTTTGAGAAAAGAAATAGACAGAGAAGAAAGGTGTAGCCGTGTAGGCTTTGAAAAAAGAGATTACACGAGTCTGTAACTTGTTCAATGGATGGAACAAGAATTAATGAATTTTATCCGATGATATTTGACTAGATATTGTTATTAAATTACTCATAGGTTTCAAATCGAGTAGTTTGTGGAGTCCGGAATCAAAATGACCCAAAAAAAAACCTTTTGAATCAAAATATCCCAACAAAAAAAAAGAAAAAAAAAAAGATGACATAACTACCTTTAACACAGTAATTTACTGTGCTAAAATAGTTAACTGTAACGACGACGTTAACTCCTTTAGCGCAGTAATTTACTGCCCTAAAGGGCCGCCTTTTTTTTCCCCCTCTTTTGGTTGACTTCTCTTTCTTTATACCTTTTTAACGTGCTTTAGCCATAGATTAATCATGCTTCGGGACCCCGAAACTTCAATATTTTATATAGAACCCTACTTATTTTTGTGCGATTAATAAGGCAGACTCAATACATCAAGGATAAGCAAAATTTCGGATTGCCGTTTTAATGGCTGAAAGGTGCTCGAACTCCATTTTTGTTTGAAGACTTGATGTCATTAGTTTTAAGTTCTTTATGTTTTAGGGTTTAGATTTAAGTGTGCTATTTTTTAGTCAAAATTGCAGCATTCATACCAATCTCAAAATAATTAAATTGCATCATTCATAACAATATGAAAATACTTAAACTTGTTCATTAATAACAAACCCAAACTTTTTAAAATACAATCATCAAAGAAAGAAAAAAACTTAAAAAACATTCATCAATTCATGCCCTTGAGTTGATCTTTCGCTGCCACCGCGAGATGTGCCACCACCACTAGATCTGCCACTACCACGAAAGTTTCCTCCACCACGAGAGGTACTTTTACCGCGAGATGTAGTTTGACCACCATGCCGTAAGGGACACTTGCACTTATCATGACCAACATAATTGCAAAATGAGCATTTTCGAGTGAATCTCCCTGGTGGAACATCCATTTCATTAGGAATAGGGGAGTATGCTTTCTTTTTGAATTTACGGATAAATACTTTATTTGCAACCATGGAAAATGGATCCAGTGGCCAATAACTCTCACTACCAAGTGGGTAGAACCTTCCAGCATACGTTTTTGCATAATTTTTAACTGTATATTCCTCAGCCATGTACGTGGAGGCGTTCTTTCCAATTGTGATAAAACACTTGAAGGCATGAGAACATGGCATGTGATATGATTGCCACTTGCCACATGTGCATGTTCTTGGAATCTCACAAATTCTGTGGACGTTACCTCCTTTACCTTGGTGCACACTTGTTGTGAGTTCAAATATGCGCTCTGCATAGTTGTACTCTATCCGGTCGTGTTGTTGAGCCTTAAATTTGTGATACTCGAACACTTTTGACGGTTTTGGCATCCATCTTAGACCGTCTGCCGCAAGTGCTTTAGACTCTTTTGATCTATTGACGAACCGCTCCACAACTTGCTTAAAAGTCATTCTCATATTGCGGTGACGGGTAGTCCCCGTGCAGATTTCAACAAGCCGTTGAATGACTCAGAGCTGTTTGTTGTCAGCATCCCCCATCCCCCATCGCCTACCTTCATCCTGGTGTAATGTCCATTTGTCTTTATCAATTACATTCAACTAGTGGAAGGATTCCTCATCCGCCCGCCTAATAATCTCCATCTGCAGGTGAAACTTCTTCTCCTGATGCTCAGTTTTAACCGCCCACATCCAATTGCAAAGTCTTTGGACTTCGATATGCCTTTTGGAAGTTTGCCTTTAAACGCCTTAAACAATAACCATGGTAGGCAAAGGGCGACTGCCACCCATGCAAATTAAACATATTGTGCAATATGCCAACATTTCCGTCTGATATAACACATATGCCCATGAGATCCTTAATAACGTGTTGCCTCAAGTAGTCCAAAAATATACCCTACGTACTAATGCTCTCATTAGCTGCAATTGCAAAAGCTAGAAGGAATATAGCTCCATTTGCATCCATTCCAACTGCAATTAGCGACTTTATGTTGTATACCCGTACGTGTGTGTTCCATCTATTGATATTACGGAGTGCCGACAATGAGCAAAACCATCAATGCATGGTTTGAATGCCCAAAACACAAACTCAAAAATATTACCAGGCACACCAGGCTTCGATTTGAGCTTCCATTCAATAACAATACCAGGATTGAAGTGTTGTAGAGCCTCCATGTATCTCGGAAACTTTTTAAAAGAGCCCTCCCAATTGTCGTACACTATCTCATGTGCACACCTACGCCCAAGATACGCCTTCCGCCTACTAACGGTTTTGCGATATACTTTCAGGAGTTGTAATATAATCTTTAATAGGGTACCTGGATAAGTTGAAATATCAGCATATAGCAACGAGGAACATCGTATTAACATCAAAATTTTAAAAAAACCTTAGGCGAAGGGGATACCTTGGGCTTTTTCCAATGTCGCCAACTAACACACGAGCAATCATATTGGTATCTAGATTGCAATGATCATCTGGGAGGTCACCCATATTACAAGTGTGCTTTGTGTAGAACTTTAAAATAGTCCATATCTTTTCAGCAGTCTCCTTACCACGGAGCATCCAGTCGCAACCTTGATATTTTCGCTTGTAGACCAATCGCCAAAGTTTTCGTATGAACTCCTTCATCCCCTGGATGCAATAAATCTTAACATCCCTTTACAATAATTTTTTCGAGTTGAAAATCATGCCTTTTTCAATACGAACCTTTTATTTTACAAGATCCACTGGCTCTTTCCACAAACTTCGCCGAATATGATCATCATCCCTAGTAAAGACAAAGGCATCTGGGCGATCTTGAAGATGATCAAGATAGGGGATCTCAACGGAATGCCACTGAACCGGGGTTGACCTTGCTGTTGAAATTAGCTTTGTGGCTGAACCGGGGTTGACTCTTGTTGTTCAAATGGGTCTTTGCGAATTCGGTTCTTCCTAGTGTGCAGGACTATTCATCATATCTTGTAACAATTCTACTTGATGTTGAGGATTCGTTCCAACCTCAACCTCATCCTCACTTTCTTCATCTTCACTTTCCTCCGCATTAGGTATTTCCTCACTATCACTCGATGATGTCACTATATATCGGATAATCCAGGCCATCCATAGCAGGTCTTTGCCTATAATTTGGTGCAACCACTACATTCTCCCTACATAAGAAAATAGAGTATTTTAAATACTCCATATCAAATAATACTATTGATGTTAAAAAAAATAGACGTACCGATAGTAATCAACTGCACCGAAACTTGAGGAAGGACAATCGTTTTGAGTAGTTGGATAGGTAGGCTGAGGATGTTCCAACCCGATTCATCCATCCCGATTGAGAGGACTGTCCGACATGATCCATATAAGGTGTATAACCCCTAAAAAATATAATCAACATCATTAGTAACATTCAAGTAATAAATATATGCCACTACACATAATAATAATAATAATAATAATGTAAATAATGAATATTTACCACTGCCCATCAAATTGCTGACTTAAACTTTACAGAGGCATTTGACTCGTCAAAATGCCTTCATAAGTACTCATGTCATGGTAATTGTGTTCATAAGTAGGTTCCGCTTGAGTGACGTCGGCCTGAATTCTAGACGGGGCTTCCCGACGAGGTCTATTTTGGACTTCCCAAGGAGCTGTAGCCATGAATGCAAGTTGATTAACGGGGACCTTCTCTACGAACTTTTCAAGAACGTTTAAAGTTATGCATTCCCTATAATCATAAGGCGCCTTCAAATAATCCGTCAAAGAAACATCGTCTTGAATGTACCATTGTCCATAACTAGTTACACCATGCGGCGTAAATGATATTGGATATCTTCCAATTATATTTAAATCAAAATCACTCCTACTAACTTGTAGTCTATTAGACAAGGCTTGGAATAGTTTTGAGAATTTTAAGTTAAGTGGAAACTTAAAATGGTATTTTGGAGGAGAATCATAACGCAAATTATTTTTCTCGAATATAATTTCTCCGTCCCAGAATAAAGAAGCCCTAATTTTTGGATCATTTTCCATTTTTTTACTAATTGAGGAGCACAAAATGTAAAAATTGGATGAAACTTAGAAATTGTTTTTTTTTTCTTTCATACAAAATCAATATTAATAAGGTTTGAATGCGTTTGAATATTCAACCAACGCATGAATGCAATTAGTGTGTCTTGCAGTGTTACGTCAAGTCAAATTAAGTACGAAGTGTTGCATAACGCATGAATTAACCGCGTTATGTCAGTGTATGCCAGAATAACGCAATAAATTACTCGTTATGTCAGAATAACGCAGCAATTTAATGCGCTATATGACTGCGCTGTGTTGTCACCCTCAGTTGTCATACAGAAAAATGTCATAATTCGAATCCAAAATTTGCGTTTCATGCTTAGCAAGTGTTATATAATGTAATTTGACGAATAATTACCAACCACACAAAATTGAGTTACTATGTCATTGTTTAACCAATTTGGAGTTATTAATCGTGTTATATCGTTCTCTCCAGGAGACATATTCGACGCAATGGGTAGGACATGGGAATTGAGTGAAGATTTTGACCCGAACGAGAGATACAAACAACGTTACAACAATATGATGACAGATGAGTGAAATTGGTGTGTTAGGGAGGCTGCAGCACTGGAACAAAACTTGAGGTCACTAAGACTTAAACGCCCAAAAAGACGTGCTATGTTAATGCCTCGTGGCACTCCACAAGAGTTGAATTTTGCTCTTAACTGTTTTCGCGAAGAGAACAATCAGATGAAAATACATTGCCTCAGGGTAGAATATGGTCAGCATAGTTACGTCAGATTCAGATCCAAGTGGGATTCGGACTGTGAGATGTCCGATGAAGATGATTCCCCATGATATTATTAATAGTTGTACTGTATTAAATAAAGTTGGTGGGGTCATAGTCATGATCCCACAACATATTGAGTTTGATTCCTATATAAAGAGCCTTTTGCTACTTATTATCTACTTAAAATTCAATACCTTTTGCTACTTAGTATCTATTTAAAATTCAATGCCGAATAGTAGAAATATAAATTGGTCGATATTTTTTCCACAGGATTCGAATAGCATTGGTGATGACAACTCAAATCAAAGTAACTATTCCAATGATTCCTCAACCGATAACAGTGAATTTGTGCTAGACAATTTCAAGCCCCACCTTTTAATAGAGCGTAATGACAATTTTCGCGAGCTGATATATACAGATCCACGTGAATATTATTGTGGTTTACGTCGCGAATGGGCATATCGGTACGCCGAATCACAACGTCTTGTTTGTGACTTGCAAAATCTCAACGCTCAAATCACAACAAGGTACTCAATAACCATGCCTCGAGTAGGTCCAGAAACTTTTACATGCTAAAGTTGGCCGAAGAACAAGCATCATCAACCGGTAGGGAATTGACATCTTTAGAAAAAATATACTATGTCTTAAGAAACCCAAAATATTGTTCTGAGGACGATATTAAGGACTTTTATTCCGATGATGATTAAGAATATTGTGATTTTAGTTTTATGTTTAATTTATGATGATGTTGTTATTTTGAAGAATAATAGTATGTTTAGTTTTTCATCAACTCAAGGGCATGAATTGATGAATGTATTTTAAGTTTTTTCATTTTTTGATGATTGTATTTTTAATACTTTCGGTTTGTTATTAATGAATAAGTTTAATTATTTTCTTATTGTTATAATTTAAAGCTAATGACACCAAGTCTTCAAACAAAAATGGAGTTCGAGCACTTTTCAACCACTAAAATGGAAATCCGAAGTTTTGCTTATCCTTGTTGTATTAAGCCTACCTTATTAATCACACAAAAATAAGTAGGGTTCTATATAAAATATTGAAGTTTCGGGGTCCCGAAGCATGATTAATCTATGGCTAAAGTACGTTAAAATGTGTAAAGAAAGAAGAGTTAAGCAAAAAAAAAAAAAAAGGGTGGAGGGGGCGTGGGCTTTAGTGCAGTAAATTACTGCGCTAAAGGTAGTTTTGTCAACTTTTTTTTGTTGTTGGGGTATTTGGTTCAAAAGGTCTTTTTTAGGGTCATTTTAGTTCCGGACTCGTAGTTTGTGCAGGGAAGTGCCAATTTGTTTTATTGATTTCCCGGTAGCACATATCCGTTTTTCTATTATTAGCAAGATCAAGCCCGTGAAAAAGATCCTTAAAAAGGGAAGAAAAAACGTACCCTCCTCCATAATTTGCATTATTAGTGAATTCCCCCTCCTCATCGCGTATCTCTCTCTCTCGCTCGTATAGAAAGCATATATTATCAACGAGTAGGAACTTCAAAAGCTTCATTATTAAAGTTTGAAGGTTGAGGGTTTGAAATCTGAAATTCAAAAAAGCACTGTTAAATCAAAGGGATATTGTTGCAATAGCAGGAAACATCTTTGGGAAGCTAAATATGCAATTGGAGCTCGTTTAAAGAAGATTTGGTGTGGTTTAGTTTGAGTTTTAGTGGTAATGGTGTTTGTATATTTGTGTATATCTTTATGTAAATCAATGTGCATCTATATGTATATATTTGTATATCCATGCATATCCATAAAAGTTTGTATGTGATAAAAACTGATATCTATTATATATTATGCGATATTGTTTATGGAGTGAAATGGTGTATAGACTGTGAATATGAATATAGTAGTGCAGAAAGTGACTCAAAAATACTTGTGGACTGTGTTAATGAGGTGA
Source organism: Lycium ferocissimum (assembly GCF_029784015.1). Classification (NCBI taxonomy): domain Eukaryota; kingdom Viridiplantae; phylum Streptophyta; class Magnoliopsida; order Solanales; family Solanaceae; genus Lycium; species Lycium ferocissimum. The sequence continues at coordinate 61,711,415 of NC_081353.1, forward strand.
ATATAGCACCTTGGAGGATCAACAAAGAAGTTGAAGAACTGAAAGTGTGTATGCTTCAAACCGGCTTCATTTTGCAACACTGTTTTATAGAGGCTAACAAGGTAGTAGATAATTTAGCCTCTTTAAGCCATGACTCGGCCAGCAACAAATTGTATGACACTTTTGAAGAACTTCCAGCGCAAGTGAGAGGCCTACTAGTAGCCGATAGATGGGATTAAACCTGTCAACCGGGCCGGTTGAACCGGTCAAAACCGGTAACCGAACCCAGTTTAATCGGTTCCGTAACCGGACCGGTGGGACAGGTTCTAGCCTTGAGTCTCGGGGTTCAATACCGGGCCGGTTTTCAAATATTGTGCATCGGACCCGGCCGGTTAAAATCGGTAAAAAAAAAAAATTAATAAAATGGAGGCTGCCTCTTTGGACCGTTGGCCAACGGTCCATTTTGCAAAAATGACCGTTGGCAACGGCTAAAAACTGCCATTTTGGCCTCCCTTTGTTCCCCAACCCCCCCAAACTTTTTTTTATACACTTTAACCCATCCCCACCCCTATATAAATTCCTCTCCATTTTATTTTCATCCACATCAATTCACTCTTCTCTTTCTCTCAATTTCTCTCAATTATAACTACTTTGCAACAATTATCCACTTTAAATTTCTCTCAATTAAATACTATAAAGTTTTATTCTAGTTTCAATTTTATATTTTGCAATTATAAAAAAAAAATTGTTGGTGGAGTTGGTGATTTTGCAACAATCTGAAGTAGCTCCAAAGCTTTGGTGGATTTGCAATTCTAGTCGCCTTCTCTTTGGTGGAAATTAGTCCGGCAATTTGGTACCTTCGTTCCAACTTTATCTTTATTTTCCGCTATTTAATTCTAGCAATTTAATTTGTTGCAATTTATTTTCTTGTGATTTATTTACGTGTGATTTAAATTATTGCTATTTAATAATGTCGAAGAGAGTGAGACGTGGTGGCTGTAGTAGTGGTAGGGATGGGTTTATGGAGGAAACATTTGTGAACGAAATACCTAATTTAGATATTAATATTGGTGCAAATAATCTACTTTTAGATCGTGATGTAATGGAATACCATACCAGCACTTTTAATGAAATTGATGATGAAACACAAGCCCCCGAAAATCCCATACGAGATACACATCCTTCACAATCACATACACAAGACAAACCACCAAAATCTCGTAAGCCAACCTCTAGAATTTGAAAATTTATGACTAAAGATAAGGAAAGACAATTAGCTATATGTAATATATGTGGAAAAGAATTTACTTTCAAGCAACACATTAATAAGGATGGTGGAACGGGATCACTAACGAATCATATAAGAACTAAACATAAGGATGTTTGGGAGAGCGAACGGGTTCAAATGTGGGGGGTATTCAACAAACAATAGACCCACGAACCGGTAAAAGTTTTAGCTATGACAAGAAAAAAGATCATATAGAAATAGCTAAAATGGTTGCTTTTGATGCTCTTCCATTTTCCTTTCCTTCGGATTTAGATTTTGTTACTTATATTCAACGTTGTTATAATCCGTTGTTTGAGGATATTCCTAGAAGTCTTGTAGATCGGATATTATTGATTTATATAAAAATATAGATTTTATTTGCGCCATGTATTTAATTCTTTAAATAGCAGTGTTTCTCTTACCGCCGATATTGGTCTTAGTGTTAACAAGTTAGAATTTTTTGCTATTACATGTCATTGGGTTGATGATAATTGGGTGATGCAAAAAATAATTATAGCTTATTTCTATGATGAAGGGAAAGGTCGTCATGACGGAAAATTTTTAGCGGATTCAATGTCAACTATTATGAAATTTTTTAACATTTATAGAAAAACACTTTGCATTGATTTAGATAATGCTTCTAATAATACAAAGGTGGTTGGTCTTTTAAAAAGGGAATTAAACCCTCCGCTAGAAAATATTTTTCATGTGAGATGTAGTTGTCACATTTTAAGCTTGATTGTAAAAGATAGTCTTGACTATTTTGAAGATTCTATTCAAAGGGTTAGAATTGCGGTTGCTTTTCTTTTTTGTAATGCTAACAAGGAAAAAATGAGAGATTTTAAGAATTCTTGTTTCCAAAATAACCTTAGACCTAGAAAAATTCAAGTAAAAGTTGACACTAGTTGGAACTCTACTTGTATTATGTTACAACAAGCATATGATTATAGGATTTGCATACAACAAGTTCACAACTTTCACAATACGGAAAGTGATGAGTGGATAAATAATAACGATTGGGTAGATGCTAAGGAATGTATTGAACTTTTACAAAATATTTATAATGTAACTCTTGTTTTTTCTAAACAATTCTATCCCACGGTAACCGGAATATTAGCCTACTTAACGGAAATAGCTAGAGTTTTATATGAGTATAAAGATAAATACGATTATCAAGCGGCTATTTTTTCTATGACAACAAAATTTAAGAAGTATTTTTTTTCCATCCCAACTTTATTTATATTGGGTTCTCTTTTAAATTCTTGTTTTAAAATGTCTTATACTATAGGATTGGTTAGACAAATATATAAATTTTTAGAAATTTTCGAGGGAGTTTGTTGCACCCCGTAGTTTCTTATGTTGAGATTCGAGTTACCGTTCAGGAGGTGTGTAAGCTTATATGTTTTTAACTTATGGTTATAAGGGTTTAAGTGCATATTGTAAGCTATGGAAGGATTGAAGGGCAAGTGAATTAAGGAAATTAAATTTGTTGGAACTTGGAAAAGAATATGAGGGGTAATTCTGGCCCAACTTGGAGAAAGAATATCTTTTAGTAGATGAGGAGTTTTGAAGCAAGGTAAAAGCCTAAAATGAAGTTCGTCGAGTCTAGTTTCCAACCCAATAAATCACTCGTTGATAGGACATCGGAGTAGAGAATTATGGACGTTACAAGTTCGGCTTACAAAGCAAAAACGTGTGGTACAGTCTTTGCTACAGTACCGACTTGCTACAGTACTGCTACAGTGACCCCGACCCGAATTTGACCCACTATTTAAGGACCAAATCTGATCCAAAACCCCATTTTTCAGCCAAGAACTCTCCAAATATTTCCCAAACCTTCTAGAAAATTCTCCCAACTTCTATCCACTAGATTTTAACGCGAATTAAGTATAAATGCGGATTTAAGGTTATACGCGTAGTTGCGATTATACTATAGTATTGCGGTGAAACTTGGCTTGGATTCAAGGTGATAATCAAAGATATTGCAATTCTAGTGGGTGAAAGGTATGAACTTTTCCTTATTAGTATTGATTTAAGCTTATCTACGGATGAAAAGTTACTAAATGAGCGTATAAGGAATTTATGGGTCGGAAAATTGGATAAAACATCGTGTGGGATGTTTATGGAATATTTTGGTGTTAATAATATTGTTGTTGATTTTGGTATTGTTGTTGTTGTTATTGGTTCTTTGAGTTGAGGTTTTGGGCTATATATAAATAGAGGAGATCTTATATAAATTTTATATATTCTAGAAAGATTTATTTGGAGGCTTAGGATAAGTATATGACAACGAGCCTAATAATAGAATGAATGATTTTATATGTAGATTTCAAGACAGAAGGTAGGTTGGAAAGTCGAGAAGCCAGCTTCCAGGTATGTTAAGGCTCGTCCCTTTCTTTCAAAGGCATGATTCCATAAATGTTTCCATAACCTCCTTGTTTTCAAAAGCTAGAAGTTTATAACTCTTAAAGCTTCTTATGACGTTAAAAATGAGAATGTTTATGAGGGTTACGTGAGGATGATTTTATGCTTAAAGGTCTAGTATGATTTCAATGATGATATGAAAATGTTAAGCTATTTCATGATTTTCTCGATTTTACGTCATTATTGTTGATCTCACCTTATATATTGTTCCTCCAAGGTGGGATAGAGCGATATGTTTTTATTTGAACTCCTATGCATGCCATGAGTATAATATATGTATATGGCTATTGTGTGACATTAAAGGGTCCTACTATTTCATTTTGATTATGCGTTGCACTCATTTTCATTCTTCATGTATAAATAAGTCACATTGACGGGGGTGACGCTATGACCTTTGTTGTGTATTATATGACGGGGGGTGATGTGGCCTTGGTTGTGATGTGTATATACATGGCACGGATTGACGGGGGTATGTGGCCATTGTTGTGATGTGTATATATATATGACGGGGGGGTATCTTGTGGCCTTTGTTGTGATGTGTATATATATGGCACGATTGACGGGGGTGTCTTATGGCCATTGTTGTGATATATATATATATATATGACGGGGGGTGTCTTGTATTGTTGTGATGTGTATATATATTGCACAATTGACATGGGGTGTGTTGTGGCCATTGTTGTGATGTGTATATATATATATGGCACAGTTGACAGGGGGTGTGCTGTGGCCATTGTTGTGATGTGTATATATATGACACAGTTGACAGGGGGTGTGCTGTGGCCTTTGTTGTGATGTTTTAATTTATCTTTGCACATTCATGAAAATGTTTTAGATGTCTTCCATGATTTTATGTACATATTGATTTAAAAAGGTTAAATTTGCATGTATGGTATCCGCCTTAAGAGGCAATCAAATGTACGGGTCATCTTTATCCGTTATGCCCTATACTTCTTATTGTGACGTTATTCGCCTTACATACTCGGTACACTATTATATGCGACCCTCTTTCTTTATGCGTTTATGCCACGCGGTGTATACGGATGAGTAAGACGTTGGCTATAGGGTGTTTATATATTATATGGATTGGTGAGCTATCTCGGTTCGGAGTGTTATATAGTACTTATATTATGGTATCTCGTGTATGTTAGAGACTTTTATATATATCTGTGGTATGTTTGTCGAGATGTATAGTGATGTAGTTGAGTCATTTGTGTACTTTAAAAGAGTATGTATTTTAGATGATTTCTTTTGGGAAAAGTTTTATGTTCTTAAAAGTTTTTGAAATGATATATTTATAGTGAATGTCGAGGGTTCGCTCAACTATAGAGTCGGGTATATATATATATTGGGGTGTGACAGAGTTAAACCATCTTTAATTGACGTCGAGCTTGCGGTTGATGTCGAATTTAGAAAAGCTTTTACTCATTATTCTACTTGGAAGAAAGTGCTACACCTATTGCTCCACGCCCTAGTACTTCTCAAAGTAGCAAAAAGGACTTGTCGGGTTTGTCGAATTTAAAAGTTTTACATTGACATCCAACTCCTTCTCATAATGCAAGCTTTGATGAATTTCACTTTTATTTGATGCAGCCAAGTGTGGATATCTCCCAACTAGATGATTTGGATGTCTTAGCATGGTGGAAGAAATACAAGGTGGGTCATCCGATACTTTTAAGAATGACTCGAGATATCCTTATGGTTCAAATATCAACCGTGACTTCGGAAAGTGCATTTAGCCAAGGAAGACAACAAATTGGAGACCATAGACACTCATTATCCAGATTTAGCTTGCAAGTACTAGTTTGCATTCGCGATTGGATTAGATCGGAGCGACGAAACCAAAACTTAGGAGCGGTGGAAGGTGAAGTGGAAGAGATTGATGATTTGATAGCAAGTGGAGGAGACCAAATGGAAGACTTTGAAGATATCTCAATGAACGAATTCAATATTGCGGAGATTAGCGAAATGATTCAAACTTTTTGATTTTATTCTTGTACTACTTTTTTGCGACTCATGTATTATTTGCAAGTTAAAAACAACTACAACTTGCAAATAAATGTTATCCATTAATAAATGAAATATATGACTCAATGAGCTTTCTTCTATTTACTTGGGTTCATATTCTTACTTATATTAAGTTAGGAATATACCTAAAATATACTAAGAATATACTTATAATATACATCTATTCATGTAAGTTAAGTTTTTTCTAAGTTTATAAATTTCTATTTTATAACTTAAGTGTATTTATATTATAAGTATATTCTTAGTATATTTTAGGTATATCTAGTATAAATATACTTAAGTTATAAATAGAAAGTTATAAACTTAGAAAAAAAAAACTTAGAAAAAACTTAACTTATATGCTTAGCTGCTTATAATATACACATAGTTGGGTTATAAAATAGAAATTTATAAACTTAGAAAAAAAACTTAAGTCATATAGTAACTTAACTTATAAACTTAGAAATAACTTAAACATAGTGTGTATATATAAGTATATTTATATATAAATAATATACATAACATATATAAATATACTTAAGTATACCTACAATATGCTTAGCTATTTATGTTATATAATAAACGTAATATGCATAACATCTATAAATATACTCAGGTATACCTACAATATGCTTAGCTACTTATGTTATATAATATACATATACTTGACCTTGAGTTATAAAATAGAAAGTTATAAACGTAGAAATAAACCGATCTAGAATTTTATAAAATTCATAAGTTTTTAGTCAGTAAATTGATAAACTTAATTTATGATATATATATATATATATATATATATATATACACACACACACATAAATATAAATAATATACATAACATATATAAATATACTTAAGTATACCTACAATATGCTTAGCTATTTATGTTATATAATAAACATAATATACATAACATCTATAAATATACTTAGGTATACCTACAATATGCTTAGCTACTTATGTTATATAATATACATATACTTGACCTTGAGTTATAAAATATAAAGTTATAAATTTAGAAATAAACCGATCTAGAATTTTATAAAATTCATAAGTTTTTTTAGTAAACTTAATTTAGATATATATATATATATATATATATATATATATATATATATATATATATATATATATATATATATATATTTGGTTAGTTAGTAAATATATAAACTTTAGTTATAAACTTATACTCCCTCTGTTTCAATTTGTTTGAACCTATTTCCTTTTTAATTCGTGCCAAAATGAATGACCTCTTTCCTAATTTGGAAACAAATTCACTTTATGAATGATTTACAGCCACACAAATTTTCAAGGCTTATTTTGAACCACAAGTTTCAAAAGTCTTCCCTCTTTCTTAAATGTCGTGCCCAGACAAATGGGTTCATATAAATTGAAATGGAGGGAGTAAAACATATATAAATATACTTACAATATATTAAGAAATACTATAATATTTATATACTTAAGGAAAAAAAAATTCTAACCGGATACCCGGTTTTAGGGGTTGTACCCGGCCGAGTACGGTTTTCAATTTTCAACCCGGTTAACCGGTAACTACCTCTGTTGCCGGTTTTTTAATCGATAACCGGCCGATTGGGCAAACTGGTGCCGGTTCCGGGCCGGTTTACAGATTTAGATGGGATATGCCATCTTTTCGAATTTCTAACCGAAAGAGAAGTCTAAGTTTGGGAGCCACCTTAAATGGTGGCAATCTTTTAGCTGTGCATGGCTAGGATTTTTTGTATAGGCTGGATATTTAGTAGTGCACAGATGTATGACTCTGGTATCCATGCTCAAAAGTGCATTTACCTCATCTCCTTGAATTGAGATAGCTTAAACTATCTCACATATGGACTAGGGAGTAGAGTAACTTTTTGTAAACTCCCTCAGATCAAAGTGTACTGTTTGGAAGATGAATAAAATGACAGTTCTAGCTAAAAAAAATTATGCGATATTTGGACTTCTCTGTTTTGGTTTGATAATTGAACTGGTTTAGGCCCTCTTTATTTCATTCCACCTTCTGATTTTTATTGCAATGAGGAGATTAATAATGTTTCTGATGTAGTGATAGAAGGTAGGTGGCATGAGCGTGCTATCCGAAATAACTTGTCTGAAGATCGTGCTGAATATATATTGATGGTATTCAACCACCTGCTAGAGGAGATGAATTAGATAAATGTTGGTGGATGCTAGAAACTAAGGGAGATTTCTTGTCAAGTCTACATGGGAGTATATCAAAAGCAAATGAGAAAAAAAGGATGTTTACAAGAAGATATGGGTGAAAGGGTCTCCATTTAAAATCTCATTCTTGATGTGGAGAGTGTGGCATTTTAAACTGCCCTTGGATGATGTAGTTAGAAGTTGGGGATATCATATGCCTTCTAAGTGTTTATGTTGTCCTCAGCCTAGGGAAGAAACTGTCCCTCATATTTTCTTGAGATGTGACCTTTTTGCCCAGGAAACATGGTCATACTTTTGGTCTGCTGCTGGTATTAATATTGCAGGGATGCATCTGCATCAAGTTATTGTGAAGTGGTGGAGTGTTGATGTGTTGCATAGAATGAAACCTATTTTTTATGCTATTCCTTCAATTATTGTCTGGGAATTATGGAAGAAAAGGAATGGAGATAAGCATAGGAATAAGGTAACTACTAGTAGGGTCATCTATCAAGTTTCAAGTACAATTCAACAGTTAATGAGGCTGAGGAAGCCTGGGATCAAGACTGTGCCTCATAGATGGTCTGCAATTCTGAAAATTTTGGAGAATTTTACTCCAAAGTTATAGGTCATTAAGGTGTTGTGGGAATTTCCTCCAAGCGGTAGTTTGAAGTGTAACACAGATGGTGCTACTAGGGGAAATCCTAGAAGAAGTTCCTATGCATTCTGTGTAAGGAATTCTACTGGTGATTTGGTATATGCAAAAGCTAAAGAAATGGAGGAAAGTACTAACACTGAATCTGAGGCAATGCCACTTCTTGAGGCTGGAAGATATTGTCTATCTCAATATGTGTACACTTTCATATTAAAGACCGATTCACTCTTATTGAAAAACATTTTGGATAGGCAGTGGAAACCCTCTTGGAAAATAGCCTTTGTTGTAGAAGAGATTTGGGAAATTATTGATATCGATGTCCAGGTGATGCATATCATGAGAGAGGGTAATCAATTAGCTGATCATTTGGCTAATTATGCCCTTGATCATATGGAGGTGATAGTGAATTCATTTGTAGAACTGGATCCAATGGGAAGGAAGATTCTCAATAGTAACAAGTTGCAGTGTCCCTATTTGAGAATTAGAACTCAAAAGAGATATAGATGATTTCTGGAGCTTTAAAGTGGAGGAGTAGATATCATCATACTCAAGTTCTTATGAAGGAGAGTATAGTGGTATATTTTTCTACTAACTTAATTCTCTTTTTTTGCAGGTTCCAATTTCACTTTGCTGTTGATTGAAACTGATGCTATAAGGGAACACAAAGTCTCTAGTACTATCTTTGGTGAGGTCTGTATCACTGATCCTATACAGTTGGGAAATGATGTGATTCAGATATGGTTCAATGCATACTACTTCTACTATCTTATTTATTCTATGGGCACAGAAAATGACATGGGATGGTTTGTTATAGTGCTTCACATAGTATACAGTTTTCAGAGGGTTGTGGTCTCAAGACCTACTTATTGACGTACTTATTGACAGGATATCAGTGTGTGGTATTGGCACTAGTTACCCATTCTGCTGATAGGTTGACAATAAGTAGGAAGAGGGTGGAATGGAAATTATTTCTTCTTTGGTGTGGATTGGATTCTATATTGGAATTTAAAATGCACCAGAAACAGCTATACACTAGCAACTAAGGGTGTTTTGGGAATTATCTATTTTTTTCTGCTTGTTGGCGGGCAAATGAGGAGAATATGTATCATGGATCTTATTTATGTAGGAAATGATATGGTGCACAATTGGTTGGTCATGTTTAATTTTGGTAATAAGATTGATGCTCTTGTTACCAGGTGTACCAAAGATATCAATGTCATCTATTTATGGAGATGGTTTGTTACACTTGGTGCCAGGTGGTAAAGTGGCAATTGTTATATCCCGTATTTTGTACATTGGGATATTCCGAGCTTATTGCGGAAAGTTAACGACAAGGCTATTTTCCGACTTTGTTTTAAGGTACAAGTTGTTTATGATTTTAGTGGATGGAAATATTGAGGAAAACTAGGGGCTAAAAGTTGGAAAAATTATTTCATGAAATGGCCAAATGGCCATGTGGCCGTGTGGGGTATGTGGGACCCACCCTTGGTTGGCCAAATTTGACTAGTTCAAGCTATGAAGGGTGCATGTGATTACTTTATATTTGTAGGGGCTAGAAGTGAAAAAACATTTCATGGAAGGGGCCTAATTGGCCGACCAAGAGGATGTGGGCCATAGGGCCACATGTGTTAATTATATATGGTGAAAAGATGATAAATTAAATCATCTTCATCATTTTACACCCCTTAGAAAATTCAAGAAGCATGGAGAGAAAAAAAAATGGAGCATTCGGCCATGGCTTGGCCGAATATGGCCCATAATTTTTTATCAAGAAAAATTATTTTCTTCTAGTCTCTCTACTAATTGGAAGGTCCTCTACAACGTGGAGTAGTTGTTGGAGAAAGTAGATCATTCGTTGTTGCCATGTACAAAGCCTAGCCGAGAGAGGAAGTGGGGTGAACAAGGTAAGGTTCAATCTTTATTTTCATATGTTATGCATGGTTTGTGTATGTTGTGGAGTGTGAAAATGAATGAAATTCATGAAATTATGGTGTGGAAGTTGTAGCCGTGTATATGTTGCTTTGGTGTAGGCATGATGAACTAATTTTATTTAGCATGTTTGGATTGTTGTGTTGTGGATTCTATGATGCAAATGAAAGTTTAATGGTTCACATTGAAGTTACAATCGTGTGTGGGCTGTTTTGAAAGCTAATGCGAATTAAATGTAGTTTCTTGTATTTATGAAGATGATGTGGTTAAAGGGTGGATTGTTGGTGTAGTTGATGAATTTGAAAGAAAGAAATGTGTTGTTGTTGTTCCTTTTGGAATTGGGAAGTTTCGGGTAAGGTAGTATAATGGTTGAGTTGTTTTGAATATTGTGCGGATTGTTGGAAGCATTCTTGAATATTGTTTGAATGATCTCGAATTAGTATTTGAATATGTGAGCGTCGATGTTGACTTGAATGTTTGTAGTTGAATGGAATATGAATGGAATGTCGTCGAATTATGTGGAAGAAGAGTTACTAATGTTAGAATGCGTTTTGAATTAATTATTGACGTTGTTTATATGGTTGTTGGTATTGTTGTTGAAGATTTGGCCGAGTTGAATTCTCGGGTTGTTGAATTTATAGGGGAAATCTGCCCAAATTTACGTAGATAAAATGATGGCTTGGAATTGAATCCTTCAGTGCTTATAGCTAATGTTGATATCAAATGACGTTGTTGTAGATCTTGAGAAGCTGAGACGTAAGTTCGGATTAGCTTAGGAAGCGGACGAGGTATGTAAGGCTTACCCCTTTCCTTCTTTTGGCATGTCCTAGATATGATTAAGCTATGATAAGTTACGCGTCTCGGGGCAATTCCATTCCTATGATCCGAGTATATATATGAGTCTTATTCATTTCTTGATGTTCGCGCTTTTAATATAGTCGGACTATGGTCCTTATGTCTTTTGTATGATCGGATTTCAAAAGTTGCATAAAGAGATTTTGTTGTAAAAGATTCTGTAACTACGAACGTCCGTAACTTTCACAAAAAGGCTCGGATCGCTACGATGAGTTCGTAGAAGGTTCTATAATGAGTGGTGTATCTAACTTTCATGGGCGGGCCCGGATTGATTTGATGCATATCCGTGGCCCCCGAGATTTTCCTTTGTATAGCCCTAATGATTTTCTTTTGAAGGAACTTAACATGTGTATCGTTTTAACTATCGAGCGTCGACTACTTACTTATTCATTGAGTCTGTAATTATGATTTTATGTGCATATGGTTTCTCACTACTCTGCTCGTGCATGCCTCAATGCATCTTTCATCGAGTCCCGGGCCGGGTACGTATTCGTGCAACTCCCTGCATTGTTCACCGAGTCCCTCACTAGAGGGCCGGGTACGCTATATATATATATGATGATATGATGATATGATGACATGATGATGTGATGAGATGGGGATGGCGGCCAGGACGGCATATGATGATTCTATTCACCGAGTCCCTCACTAGAGGGCCGGGTACGGTATATATATATATATATATGACTATGTGATGGCCATGCATGATGATTATATGATCTCATTCACCGAGTCCCTCACTGGAGGGCCGGGTACGGTATGTATATATAATGATATGATGATATGATATTGACATGCATGAACTATGTTTCAAAGGCAAGTCTTACGGATTTCCGGTTCTTATACTTGTTTCTGTAATCCCTCGTCCGGTTATGATTCTGTTTAATGTATTTCATGCTTTACATGCTCAGTACATATTCCGTACTGACCCCCTTTCTTCGGGGGCTACGTTTCATGCCGCGCGAGTACATACATATGAGTCGAGGATATTAGTAGAGAGATGTTCGACTGATTGGCGAGCTCCATTTCCTCCGAATGCTGCCGAGTCAGAGTATTTATGTTATGACAGTTTGTTTTATGTTAGAGACTTTGCAGACAGAGTCACGTGTATAGCCTGTCAGTTTTGTAAGCGGCTCTATAAGCCGATGTATCACTATGCATTGTATTTCAGATTTTACGCGATTACAGATTTTATTAGATTTGAGAAAGATGAAAAGCATGTTTGTTTTCTGAAAAACTTTCATTATGTACTCTTTTCATGATTTGAGGGCCCAGCATGATCATGAGCATCACGAGAGTCAGCGGGTTCACTCGGCCCTAAGTAAGGGTCGGGTGCCCATCACGCCCTAATGAGTTCGGGTGTGACAAATTGGTATCAGAGCGGTTCGTCATAGGGGTTGTCTGCAAAGTCGTGTCCGGTAGTGTCCTGTTTATGGTGTGAAGCGCGCCACATTTATAAATCGGAGGCTACGGGGCATCTAGGGTTCTTACTCTTCTTTCACATCTTAGATCGTGCCATAGAGCCAAGTCACAGGAAATGAGATTCCCGGTACTAACTTTTGATTTCAGCAGAGGAATGGCATCGACAGAAAAAGGTGACTAGCGATTTTGGAAATTACAAAGCACGCAGGTAAGCAAAGGTATGAAAGGTATATGTCGGGCAAGATAGTGAAGTATGATTGAAATACAGGTTGAAGATTAAAAGGGAAAGTAAACAGGAAAGTGTGCAGGTGCAGTTTGAGTTGGGCATACGAGGTATGTTCATTATTTTTTTGTACTATTGTTGACATTGGAAGCCCTGTGAGGCTATGATATTATATGGTATATATATACATATGTTGGCCCTGTGAGGCATTGTTGGTATTTCCTGCGTGCAGGTTTTGAGATAGTAATAATTACAGAGGAAACTCTGCCAAAATTTTCCCAGAAATAAAGAGAGAATGAGATATAGGTTTGTAATATGTCTTGAAGGGTCGTGCCAATAGCAATGATAAGATTTGACTAAGCTACGAGTATGGACGGCATTGAGAAAGAAGTAAATGGCTCAATTGGGGATAATAATAATTAGAAGGTCGATATCGATATGGTAAAGAGAATTCGGAGAGGGCTTGTAATCTTGAGAGATGATTTAAAAAAAAAAGGGCTGGTAAATTTTGATGGAGTGTTATTTAAGGTATCGACTGAATTGACAAGCAGGGATGAATTATGACGAGCTTATAGCTAAAAAGAAGTAATAGTATGATTAATGCAAGAGTACAGAGCAAAGGAATTGTGATGGATATGAATATATTGATAAGACAGTTGGTGAAACGTTAAGGATAAAGTTTATCAGGAAGGGTAAAGGGGTTATATAATAACGGAAATGATAGTGAGCGTAAGGAAAGAAAGGGTAATCGGAAGAGGGAAATAAGAAGAGAGCGAGATAACAGTGTAGTAATAGACCGTGACATGTGTAGCCAAGGATATGAGTACCATAAGTGACGGGACTGTGGAAGACTCGGTTATAGAAAGGATGAGGAACGAGGTAAGATGAGAACGGAAAT
>NC_081353.1:61725330-61742474 GCF_029784015.1 Lycium ferocissimum
ACTCGTTTGGTGATCCGCCGGCTTAGGATTTCCATTCGGCTATCTTGGAGGGCGCTCCCGCATTCGGGAGCCTATATTTTGGGTACGAACAACTTTGTTATATATTTGTATGTATATGTACAGTCGGGGGGTACGGGCGGGGCCACGTCGCGTCGTATGATTACATTATTACTCTTAGAGGTACGTAGTGCATTATGCGTGGGTTGTGGGTAGTCAACATTCGGTTGTGTACGTAACGTTATGATTTGGACGTCCTCGTATTATGATAGCCTTCTTGGCTTATGTGCGATATCATTCTTTAAGAAAGTTGTGGTACGTATGTATATATATATATGTGACGACTTTGGGCGTTATGCTGCAGCCCAATGGCCTCAGTTATTTGCCCATAAGACCCCGGGTAATGGGTGTCAAGAGAGTAAACTGGGCATAGTCACATTCTGGTGATGGCCGTGACATATGATTTTAAACCCATGGCCATTTGGTAGATCCCAGAAGATTGAGGCTATGAAGACTTGGCCAAGGCCTACAACACCTATAGAGGTTCATAGTTTTCTAGGTTTGGCAGGTTATTACAGAAGATTTGTGAAAGGTTTTTCTTCTATTTCGACACCGTTGACGATGCTAACTCAGAAGACAGCTAAATTTCAATAGACGAATGCTTGTGAATGCAGTTTTCAGGAGTTAAAGGATAGTGCTTCGACACCGATCACGACACTTTCGGAGGGATCGGAAGGCTATGTTGTCTATTGATGGTTCGGGCGTTGGAGTTCGAAGTGTGTTGATGCAGCATGGTAAGGTGAGTGCTTATGCTTCAAGGCAATTGCGAAAACATGAGAAAAATTATCCAACCCATGATCTCGAGTTAGCTGCGGTGATTCACGCATTGAAGATGTGGAGACATTATCTGTATGGTGTTCATGTTGATATTTATATGGATCATAAGAGCCTTTAGTACATTTTCAAGCAAAAAGAGTTGAATTTACGTCAAAGGCGATGGTTGGAGTTGTTGAAAGACTATGATGTTACCATTCTATATCATCCCGGGAAGGCAAACATAGTGGTTGATGCTCTTAGCCATAGATTTATGGGTAGCTTATGTGATGTTCATCCAGAAAAAAAAGAGTTACCTAGCCTAGGAGTTCGGGTAACAGACTCGGGCAATACAGGAGCTACCATTCAGAATTCAACTGTTTCGTCACTAGTAGTTGAAGTGAAAGAGCGCCAGTATGAGGATCCTATACTAGTTCATTATAGAAATACACTTCCTCATAAGAAGAAGTCATCTTTTGAGATCTTTGGAGATGGGCCTGATATCGAGGCAGTTGTGTGTTCCGGTGTTGCGGGATTCGTCATCGGTGCAGAAAGAAGCTCATTGTTCCCGTTATTCTGTTCATCCCGGAGCAACAAAAATGTATCATGATCTTAAACCTATATATTGGTGGAATGGATTAAAGAAAAATATCGCGGAATTCGTGGTTCAATGTCCTAACTATCAACAAGTGAAGATTAAACACCAAAAGCCTGGTGGATTGTTGCAAGCTATAGAAATTCCGACTTGAAAATGGGAAGTAATTAATATGGATTTCATCGCAGGCTTACCTCGTTCTCAGCATAAGTATGATTCTATATGGGTAATTGTGGATAGACTCAGAAGTGAAAGTCAGTTCACCACTTGCCGGTCGAACTACGTACGTAGCTGAAGATTATGCAAAGCTTTATGTCAAGGAAATAGTGACTCATGGCGTGTTCCATATGATATTTCCGATAGAGGGACGCCGTTTATCGCCAATTTCTAAAAGTCTTTTCAAGAAGGTTTGGGGACTCAAGTGAGTCTTAGTATAGCATTTCATCCATAAATCGATGGGCAAGCTGAGCGTACCATCCAGAATCTCGAGGATATGCTACAAGCATGTGTGTTGGATTTTAGAGGTAGTTGGGATGATCAGTTACCGCTTATTGAGTTTGCTTAAAACAACAGTTATCATTCCAGCATCCAAATGGCCCCGTATGAGGCCTTATATGGGCGCAAGTGCAGATCGCCAATTGGGTGATTTGAAGTGGGAGAAACTAAATTGATAGGGCCAGACTTGGTCCAACAAGCTATAGATAAGGTCAAGCTTATACATGATCGATTATTAACAGCTCAGAGTCGTCAGAAATCCTATGTAGATAATCGTCGATGAGATTTAGAGTTCCAAGTAAAGGACTGGGTATTCTTGAAGGTGTCTCCAATGAAGGGCGTCATGAGATTTGGCAAAAAGGGAAAGCTTAGTCCTCGATATATTGGACCTTATGAGATTGTACGCAAGGTGGGCCAAGTGGCTTGGAAATTAGATCTACCTTTGTATTTGGAGTCAGTCCATCCGATTTTCCACGTATCGATGCTTCGCAAGTGCATTGGCGATCCTTCCAGGATTATACCGGTAGATGAAGTCCAAGTCACCGAGCAATTAACCTACGAAGAAGTTCCCGCTGCCATTCTAGATAGGCAAGTTCGAAGACTTAGAACCAAAGATGTAGCTTCAGCTAAAGTCTTATGGAGAAACAATAATAGAGAAGAAATGACTTGGGAAGCTGAGGAAGACATGAAGTTCAGGTATCCATATTTATTTCCACTCCCAGAGGAGGCTCAAGCAGAGGCGTCATTGTCCCTGTATGTAATGCTTTCTTTTGATGCTTTCTTGGTCGTGTGTGGCCATGGTTGTTGTTGTAACCCTATGAGGCGATATATTTGGGTTGCTGTGACAGGATGGTAGTGCCATATTACAGGGGAAACTCTGGCGAAATTTTTGTAAAATCCCTAAGAGTCTAACATTCGAGGACGAATGTTCTTAAGGGGGGGAGAATGTTACATCTCGGAAGTTCAAATTGTTTGCATTATGAGTAGACTAATATAAGACCAAAGGGCACATGAAGTCCTTGTGAGGTTAAGGAGAGTAATTGATAACTTTAAGCTCATACCACAACATTTTGAAGTCATATGAGTCGGTGAAATAAAGTTCGTCGAAGGAAGTAGAATGTGAGTCATGGTTGGGAAAATTTCGCAACAATTGAGTCATACTTTGTTTAGTAATAACTTTTGGAGGAGCTATAGGGCCCCTTAGATGGTTAATGAAGTGTTACATAAGTGCCAAGAAGGTTCCATAAGGATTGGAAGTCAAACGAATTGAAACGAGCAACTTATCGGATGGGGACACTTTGACGGACCGTAGAACATTTGACGACTCGTCAAATGGTGGAGCACCACCATATAACAGTCACAGTAAGCCATGTTGGGCTGGGCAGTTTAATGGTGCACTTTGACGGGCCGTAGAAATTTTGACGGTTTGTCAAAGTGGGCGTAGGATTGCCCGACGAGATTTTAAGTTACGCACTATATATTTCATTTCACCACATTTGAGTTCATTTTCTCCCCAAATCAGATCCTAGGGCTCTCCAAAACCCTCTCTTCAAGTCCATAAACTAAACTAAGCCAAATCTAAGAGAATCAAAAGATTCAAATGCTAAGAAGCTTGCTAGGGTTTGTGGAACTCAAGATTTGCCTATGGTGTTGATGTTGGAGACTTCACTTTAGTGGAGTAAGTTGATCCAAGACTTGTTCTTGAGTGATTAAGGTGAGTTTCTACATCTTTTGTATATGGTTAGGGTTGTTTGATTGTTATACCATGTGGTTGAAGGAAGAAAAGTGAAAAATAGAGTTCAAGTATGAACTTGAGGATGTTGTGAGCTATAAGTTAATTTGAAATATGATTCTTACCATGTTATGAGCATAATCCTGTTGTGGGTGGTGCTAATGATGTTGAGGAAGTATTGTATATAAGTATATATGGTGTTGTGTTGTAGCTATTGTTATGAATGATCTTGAAAAGGAGTTTCGAGGATTGGATGATGTTTAGCTTGAATGAAGCCTGTTGATTATGGTATTGTTAATAATGTCATTGTTGTTGGGGAGTTGTTTTGAAATTTGGTAGAAGTAGATGAAATAGGGGAAATGCTGCCCAATTTTCGCTAGCTTACGAATTATACTAGCTTGGACTTGAGAGTGTCTTCGAGACCTAACTTTGCAATGAACCCTCTTAAATGTAGATTTATCGGGCTTTGGAGGTGAACGTTAAGTAGTTAAGGAGACATAAAGGTATGTAAGGCTAACCCTTCCTCCTTAAGGTATGATCCCATTGTTGTATACCTTCACGTGAAATCTATAATGTCTTCGATGATGACTACATTCCTGGAATCACAAAAGCTCATAGTTCTTGATACTTTCATGATGTCATTGATTCCATCCTATAGTAGTTGTTTCTCTAAGGAAAGATATAGTGAAAAGTATGATGACGATATTGCTCTTACTTATGTAATTCTATATATATAAATATATAAAGCTATGTATAACACCAAGTCCTATATGGCCGGGTATGATCTCTATTGTGCACACCACTGATCAGTTGGGTATGAATAACACCAAGTCCTATTAAGGCCGGGTATGCTTCATACCGAGTCCCATTGAGGCCGGGCATGTTACACACCGAGTCTTATTATGGCCGAGTATGTTATATTGATAATGATATTTATATACGTATGTGTGGGTATATGTATGGAAGGTCTTCTTTAGAGAAAGAAGTAAGTAAATATGATGAACGTCTCAAGAGGTATAAATGGCTCTTCTATCTCATGTTGTCCCCCCCCCCCCCTCCCCTGCTTTTATTGTGTTATTGTTCGTACCTTACATACTCAGTACATTATTCGTACTGACATCTTTTTGTTTGTGGACGCTGCGTCATGCCCGCAGGTGGATAGGGAGACGGACTTGACTCTTAGGCTGCTATTCAGAGACTACTTAGAGGAGCTCCATTCGATTCGGAGTTGCGGTACATTGGTACTATTCTTTTGTGAATATATATAGGCATGGCGGGGTCCTGTCCCATCTTTATGATGTTACATACTCTTTCTAGAGGCTCGTAGACAGTTGTGTATAGCTAGATGTCTCTTTGCCTTATTGGCTCATATTTTGTATATCATTTTGATAGCCTTGTCGGCTTGTGTATGTGTATATATATATATATATATATATATATGGGCATAGTTGTTGATGCGATATATATTCCCATACCCGACGTTTGCATTATGAGTGAAATAACGCAAGCCTAAGGTGAAAATGAAGCCCTTTTAAGGTTAAGAAGGATATTTGATAATTTTAAGTGTGTACGTTAAGGTTTCGGAGTTAAATGAATCGGAATCGGTGAAAGTAAGTTCGTTGAAGAAATTGGAGTGTGAGCTACGTTTTGGGAAGATTTCGTATCATTTCAATTATACATTTCTTAGAATTTCCTTGAGGGGGAGCTATAAGGCCCCTTGGATGGTTAATGAAGTTCTATACAAGTGCCAAGAAGGTTCCATAAGGATTGGAGGTCAAACGAATCGAAAAGAACGTATTTTCGTGAAAATCGGAGTTTGTGGTCCAATTTGCGGCAGCAAACTGGCTACAAACTCACCAAATTGGCATCCTTCACTTCCCAACCTCCTCCCTAAGGAGAGGAGGGGAGATGCGGCCGCATATCCAATATCTTTGAGCGCATCTCACTGCAAATGATCCTGGGTGGGGAAGGGCGAAGCTTTGGCACCTTTTTAAATCCCCAAAGATCCCATTTTCATATCAAGCTCCCATACTTATTTCCCCACATTTCTAGAGAGTTCTTGAAGGTTCCATAACATTCCAAAACTTTCCATATCATCAAGAGAGAAGATCAACATCAAAACCTCAAAGATAATTCATGGAAAGTGATTGTTCTTATTTCTCTTCAAGGTGGTGATGAACTTGATCTTAGAAAGAGTTGAGTAAGGTGAATTTCTTCCATTATAAGGTATGTTTTTCCTATTATTTACATGGTTAAGCCAATTTAAAGGACTAGAAAGTTTTGGAGAGGAAAGAATCATAGAAGAGAAGTTATAAAGTGTTGAAGTGAAGATGATGACTATGAGGTGAACTTGAAAGGGAAGTTTGGATAAATTTGAGACTAAATTGCATATAATTTCCTGATTATGGTATTCTGGATGTTATTATTGTTGGTTGGGAGTTATTTTGTAATTTGGTGGAAGTCGATAAAATAGGGGAAGTTCTGCCTAAATTTCACTAGCTCATTAATTACACTAGTTTGAACTTAAGAATGTGTTCAATACTTAACCTTAGTATGAATCCTCTTGAATGGAGATTTGCGAGCTTAGGAGGAGAACGTAAAGTAGTTAAGGAGACGTAAAGGTATGTGAAGGCTATCCTTGTCCTTCTTTTGGCATGTCTTTGATGTAAGTTAGACGTAATAAAAATCCTAAGCTTGATTATATTCATGATAACCGAAAACGTCCTTGATTCTTATTCACTCCTTGATAGTAGAGCTTGTAAGCATAATGAAGAGTCATTTTATACATCTTTTGTATTCCAGATAAGTTGCTAGTATGTTCCAAGATGACATAAGGTATACGACGATAGTTGGGGCATAGAATTACCTTGCGTTATTCAAGTGAATTCAAATATGTACCTTAATTGAAAGGTTGTCGGTTACGAAACAAATGTAGGATTTGATTCTCTCGATAAGGTATAGTTAATTAGATAACTTGCTGAACACTATGGTATACTTCCCGAGGGACTTATATGCACTTAGTATTCATTCGACATTAAAAAGTTAAATAGAAATGTGATAGTACTTTATATAAGTTGAGGATGGACAACATATACATTATGTATGGATCGGGTTGCACGTTCTGCAACATATACATTATATATGGATCGGGTTGCACGTTCGGCAACATATACATTATGTATGGATCGGATTACACATTCCGCAACATATACATTATATATCGATCGGGTTGCACCCGCAACATATACATCATATATGGATCGGGTTACATGTTTCGCAACATATACATTATATATGGATCGGTTTGCGCGTTCCGCAACACAGGGCTAGATAAGATAATAAGATAATCAAGTTATATCATTGCATATGAACGTAGTTGAGGTTTCCAGAGCATAAGAGTGGATGTATACGTATGTGTATACTAAGAGTACTTCGATAAGTCAAGGTGCCAGGTTATGTTCTTAACTTCTCCTTTTATGACATATGTTTATTGTATTATGATTCATGCTTTACATACTCTGTACATTATTCGTACTGACCTCCTTTTGTTTGTGGACACTGCGTTTATACCTGCAGGTAGGCAGGGGGACGAATCAGACTCTTAGGTGCTTCATCAGCTATCTCTTAGGAGCGCTCCATTTGCCTTGGAGCTGCAGTCTAGTGATACTATTCTTTTGTGTACATATGGGCATGGCGGGGTCCCGTCCCGTCCTTGTGATGTTATGCACTCCTTGTAGAGGCTCATGGACAGATGTGTCTAGTTAGAGGTCCTATAACCTTATCGGCTCATTTCCTGTTTATCATTTTTGGCAGCCTTGTCGGCTTGTATGCCTATATATATGGGCTTAGTTGATGATAATCATATAGACGAGCTATTATCTTTGCGGATTTATGCTCTTTTAGATCATGATATTCATAAGTTATCTTTCATGGTCCAGCCTTAATGATCATGAGAAGTATGCTAAGAGGTGCTCGGTAGGTTAGCTTCGAGTACCCGTCATGGCCCTCCGGTTGGGTCATGACAGAAATCCATTCCAGAATTTGAAAATTTCAAAATATAAGTCCAAAATGTTCGGATTTCAGACTTATGCAAAGTATGCACACCTATAGTCGGAGGGTGGGGAAGACATAATAAATGTGGAATGCTTCTAGTGAGACTTGTTTTCCTAGAGAAAATATTTTCCAATAATTTTGACCAAACGAACATGGTTAGATTGGAAAACATTTTCTGAAAAACATTTCGTCCATACCGGAGACAACCTATGTTATAAATATATTTTATATATTATTGTGAATGTCTATTTATTTCTTTGGAGAAAAGTTGAGCTTCCTTAGTTTGGGACCAAGTTAGTTTTTTCCTTATAAATAAAAGAGTTTTCATTCACTGTATTTTCATCTCTTGAAAGAAATAATAATATTTTCTCCCTTCTCTCTACCCTTTCTCTACAATATTCTGTTATTTCGAGTAAATACTTTGAACATATCGGAGGTATAAGTAGCAATTTCCAGGTGAGAAGTTATTTCTCTGCCTTCTCTCTAGAAAAACAAAAACCTTATTTTTCCATGAACATTGACACAAATAATAACCCCGATCCAAACTATGAGGAAGATCAAGTTCCATTAAATTCAACTGATACCCAATAAAGTGGGGTGGATAGTATTATTTTGTCTTTCCCTTGATATGGATAATAGTCGCCTAGTTTACTTCCAACAAGTATTTGTAATCTTAAATAATAGCCCTAAGAGGGTGAAATCATATGCCCTCCTCTTGGATGAGCTTGACCGGAAGTAAGCAATTCGTTTTCACTTCTAATTATGTATATCCCATTTCTTTTAATAGTCTGAACCCTTTTTTGATGCTCCATAATTTTATTGTAAGGCTTGATGTAGGTCTTGTTTTACCTGAATGTACCAATATCTACTTTCCTCGTTGATCTCTAAGAATTATTTCAATAATTTAGTGTTAATACTTTGTAGCTTTTTCATTGTTGTATGTTTCGATATGTAACTTGGTTAAATACTTGTGCAAAAATACCATGCCTTATTAACTTTGTTTTGCGCCGCCCCCCCCCCCCCCCCCTCTTTTATTTATTTATTTATTTATTTTTTGGCTGAGATGACTTTTTTAGTACGCCCAATTGACAGTAACATGTGATGGAACATTTTATTAGATTATGACATCTATGACTTAGGATCTCACACTATACGTTTTATCGGAGTTGATTGTAGTAGGGGCTGGCAATGGCAGAACTACTTAAGAATCCACATACTTTGGAGAAAGAGCAAGAAGAACTTGCACAAGTAATTTGTAGAGGCAAACTAATAGATGAAGTTGATCTTGCACAACTACCTTACTTGCTATGCATCGTGAAAGAAACCTTACGAATACATCCTCCAGGTCATTTCTTACTTCCACGCAAAGTGGAGGAAGATATTGAGCTTTGTGGCTATATAGTCCCAAAAGACACTCAAGTTCTTGTGAATGTATCGGCAATTGGACGCGATGCTGGTCTATGGGAAGACCCGTTGATCTTTAAGCTAGAGAGGTTTTGGGATTCAGAAATGGATGTTAGAGGTGGGGATTTTGAGCTCATTCCGTTTGGTGCTAGTCAAAGAATTTGTCTTGGATTGCCTTTGGCTATTAGGATGGTTCCAGTAGTACTAGGTTCATCGCTAAATACCTTTAATTGGAAGCTACATCGTGGAATTGTACCTAAGGATTTGGACATGGAGGAAAAATTAGTCTTACCTTGGCAAAAGCTCAACCTCTACTAGCTGTCCCTATTATGAAAGTGCAAGAGGTGGGGAGGGAGGGAGGGCAGAGGGGGATAAATTGTAATTTTTCGTTTAGTTAGTCGACCGTATAATTGTGCTAGTCGACTCGTACTTAAGTAATGCAGAAAATAACTTGCAGAAAGTAAATGACACACAACATTTTATACTGGTTTGGATCCAATGTAGATCCTACTCTAGTCCCATTGAGTTGCAAGGGTATTCTATGTAGCTCTTTGTAAATTGGTTTGGTCTAATGGTTTGTTTGAATGAAGCTCGTACTTCTACACTCAAACTCTAGTAATCTTTTGATACAATTCCTCACCAACTATATTTTATCTCTCCTCTTTTTTTTTTTTAATTTATTTTTTTTACACAGTAAATCACTTAGAAATACAACGCTTATGAAAAGTAAAGCAAAGAACTTGAGAAGGTTGAGACGAATGTATGTTTTCCTTCTTCGTTGAGCGTCCTTTTATAGCCTTAGAAAATAGGCATTAGGCTCTTTCACAAAGATGGCAACCCAAGAGAATTGATCCTTGGAAAGAGGAATTGATTGATCCCATTTCCAAGAATAAGGTTAGAGCGTTTTCTTTGACTGATTGCTTTCCTCGTTTGTAGCAATTAAATTGCAGCATATCTCTTTTTTTCCTTTGCGAAGTCATGCTTGGTACTTGTAAAATCTTTAATTGAAGATTTCTCATTTATGTCCGTGATTATTCACTTGATTCTTGGCGATTGGTACTTGCTTCCTTAACTGGAACTGGCCGTTGATACTTGAATGAAATCTTCTTTCCTTGTATTATTGCATTAATTGATTAATGCATATTCTTCTGTTTATTCTTTCCCTGTAGGTTTTGCTTGTATAGTCTTCGCTTTTTGTGGTGACACTTTAGTCCTCTTTCTTCTTGTACCTGCATAATACGTTGTAGTCATCATTAAAATCTTGCACTAACATATTCCACTCTAGCTATAGGAATGAACACTGTCAAAAGGCTACGCACATATGCCTTGTTCGGATGATTGTTACATATTGTACTTTATACTGTATCGTATTATATAATTTAGAGTAAGGTAAACACCTAATAACTACTATATAAAAATATCGGAACCAACAAACTGATTAGTGCTCAAGATGGAACACATATTCAGTCAAGCGCTGTTATTTACTGGGGTTAACTTCTGTTCTGTTATAACTACCTGCTTCTTCGCAGTAAGCATTTGAGCAGAGGCGTATGTAGCATAATATTTATGGGTTCAATTAGGGTGGCTCAATGATATTTCGGGCCTAAAGCAAAACATCAACGAGAGGCCTTAAAGTTTTTCACCAGAGAGAAGAAATTCATACAGAATTTTATTTGACATTAATTTCTTAAGAATATATATTCGATTTCTCACCAGCTTCTTCTTCTTCCTGGATTTTATTCTCGTCTAACTCCATTATATTGGTGATTTGTTCATCTACAATATATTCTCCCATATTTTATTTAGAATTTTTATTGTTTATTAAAAATTATTTATCAAGGGCTTCTTTTTGGGATTGTATTAAAGTTTCAATCTTTCTCTGTTTTTTTGGAGTTTTGAAATCCGGATTCATAATTTCAAGTTGACATATTTAAATTCTAGAAGTAACTAAAAAGACATATATACCATAAAGAAAAATATAATAAATAACAAATTTTAAATGCCAAATATTAAAAATATAGAACAATCAAACCTGTTTCGACAATAAAAAATTTGATATTATTTCACTGTTTGAATACTCTTTATGCAATACCAGAACTTGAGAAAAAAATAAAAAAATTGGCAATTGACTTTCTGCAATTAAAAGGAGAAGTGAAGTACAAGTTTGAAGAGAAAGGTAACAGGAGATAAAATAAAGAAAAAAAAAATTATGAACCCTGTGATAATGATGGTTGTGTATAAATGAAGAAAGAGGCTAGAGATTCCTAAAATACTTTTTCACTTTCCAATTTATCTCACGGTCCCATCATCTCTTTTTTTTTTTTTTTTATGAAAATGGTACTTTCTAATTCTATTTTCAAATAAACAACTATACCTATTACGACTAACTACATACGGAGTACTAGAAATTTTGGGGCCCTCCAAAGATGAGGCCCAAAGCAGTTGCTTGGGCTGCATTACCAGGGGGCCGGCTCTGGATTCAATTGAATCTCTTACTTTCAACAACGAACATATATTTATATGTAAAAATTTACTAAAGTTGCAATAACTAGTATATATGAACCCATAACCTATAAATAAATTAGGTTCAATGTTAATAATTTAAAACATTGAACCCGTAGAGTTTAAATCCTGGATCCACCTCGGAGCCAGGATTTTCATCTAGGGGGTTCAAAAATTCTAAAAGTTAAATACACGGTTTCGGTGTTCAACATCTACTATATATACATAATAAAATAATTTTAACTTTGAAAATATACTGTAATTTTTCACCGAGGGAGTTCGGATGAACCCCCGGAGCTAACGTGGCTCCGCCCTTCTGCATTTGAGAAGCCGAATCAAACACCCAATCCTGTTGCATAAAGAGATGAGAAACACACTTGCATGTTGAGCCCAGTCCATCACCTAGTATACATTTACAAGAATCATCATAAAAGTATATTTACTGCTATCTTAGATTTCCTATTAGCTAGGAATAAGCTTGATCTGCTACTTGAAAAATGCAAGAACCATGACTAGACGAAAAACCGAAAGGAAGAAAACAAAAGTAACACAATGAGTAAGGAGTTTAATTGAGAAACGACAACAAAAAATTAAACTTCATTTATAGCAGACCAAATTGAAGAGCTCTAGGTTCACAACTAATATAGGGTAAAACAAGGAAAGCAAAATTCTCACAATTTTCACTCAATACATGCTACTATTAGAAATAGAAAAATACAACAGAATTAAGAAACAAGTAGAACAGCCTGCAGCCTGGTTGAAACATCTTTTAACGAGTCATTCCTGGTGTAATAGTGGGAGGCACAGTCAGTCCAGCTTGACCCCATTTCTGAGCGTTAGCCAACCATCCTTTACCCATGCAACCAATAAATCATTCATTAGATTGCAAATCACATCAGATATTCAAATCAATTTAGTATGTGTGTTACCAAACACATTATAACAACTGAATAGTTTTTGGTTCTTTCTTTGTGTGGTTATATAAACAGTTCATATTACATAGTCTTACAGAAAAGTGTGATCATGTTAAGTTCGAATCCGCTATTGCAAAGCAACAGGAGGTGTAGTTTTACTTTGCATTTATTAATTTAAAAATCTAGCTAGAGCAACCTCTAGGGGGAGCTATTCTGGGTCATAATAAAGTCCACCCAACATTTTTGTATACTAGTACTCTTAATTCTTTTTCATGCAATATGCTTAAACTTGCAAATTCCCAAAATTTGGTGAAACAGAATCCCAAACGAAGAATTCACATATTTAAAAGCCACTCAATTTAGATTCCACCATTTTCATTTACTGGAAGCAATGTTGTCAAACTAAGTATCTGAATAAAAAGACTAGCTAGTGTCCGCAAGCCTCTAGCATCATTGTTCATGATTTGCAATTATTAGTTTCCGCATGTCGTCTTGTTATTTCAATCCCAACACTACAATGAGTTAAAAGATGAAGGAGGCCACGTAAAATTGGCAGTATTATATATATATATATATATATATATATATATATATACACATACATACATACAAACCTTGGGAGGGGTCAAAACCGCGGTTTTTGAGCTCTCTGTATTCTTGGCAAACAGCACAAGGGAGACAGCAGAAATGGACAAGGCAATCTCCACAAGGGTCCTCTGGCAAGCTAAAGTAGGCTCTCAATTTTGTACGATAAGTGCATGTGTAGATACAAGCCCAACCAATATGAGCCAGGCAATAGTATATTGCACCAGCATGAGCACAAGCTGCACATAAGTATTAACATATGTAGTCATTAATGAATATTATTGCCACAAACTATTAGTATGCTTTGTAATATGCTTTGTAAGGAGAATTATGAAAATATTTTAACTTACAAGTAGTTCCTTGGTCAATTATCTCAACATTTCGTCCAAACGTGACGCAAGGACAGCAACAAGTGACACAGCCTGTAAATAATCAAGACTGATCGATTAAATTCATAATTATCAGGGGAAAAGGGCCACAATACAAGGAGGTTTTTTTGCTTCTTCAAAAAAGATTTTTTGAAAAAAATTGAGGGTCTTACAGTTAGAGGAATCTTCACAACAATCACATAAACCAGTGGTCCATTGTCCCGGAACACCGGTGTTGGCAAGCGGAGTTCCTGTCATGGCTAATTTTGCATTCACTTCTGACATAGTATTAAAAAAAAAAAAAAAAAAACTTATGCTAGCAAGTATGTGGATTTTTTTGTGTATAATGAAGAACTTGTAAACTAATATATAGGTGAGAACTTTGGCTCAATTAATTACGTGAGCTTGGACAAGAAAAATTATTTGTAACTTAAAAGAGTCATGGTAAGGTCGTGTAACAATATTAAACTACTTGATGGGCATAGATAAAATATATAATTGAATTATCAATTATGGTTTTGATTCCTTAGAAATAAGAGAAGATTATGTACAAGTTACAACATTTATATCATAATTCTATGATTCCATGCATTGCTGGAATTAGATGTCACCTCCCTCAGATGAAAAAAAATAATATACGAGTCACACACTAAGCATAACAATTATATCAAATGGTCAATGGAATTTTTGTTCAACCTTATAGAATTAAGAATTAGAAATGTTCCCTTTGATCGATTAGAAAAAGAATAAATTAGTCTATTTTTATTCTATCATTGAATAGAAGGGAAAGACAAGTAGTAAAATTATTCCTTGTCTAAAGATATTCAAAGTTTGATGTTCAATATTCCATAAATAGTACGAACTGTATAAAAGCAATAATCAATTTTAGAAATCCTCCACTCTCTCTTTCTTTTACATTGTGTTTTTCTAATTTTTCGTCGTTTTTGTCTGAAGCTGGAGTCAACTCGCATACCCTCAAAAATAAGAATATAATAAACTTTGGACCATAGCGCATTCTATTTCGGGCACCTTATTTGGAATCTGTAGATATGGATATATATGTGTGTGTATATATATATATATGACAAGTTGACAAGTTGTTTGTGGATAAAAAAATTTGGCCAACCGTTCAAGTTGTTGGTTCTTTTTCTAGGAATGTAAAGTCGGGTATGTACAACTAAAAAAAAGTCTTGACTAATAGGTGGAGTCGTCCCTAACAACAGCAAAACAATATACCCAGTATATTCCCACAAGTGAAGTCCCATAAAAAGGAAAGACACAGAGGCTCACCTACCCAGAGAGGTTGTTTTCGGAAGGCCCCTACTCAAACTATACATAACAAGGAAGTTAGAAAAGGTGGAGTCATCCCTCTTTAGATGAATTTTGGCTCACATGTTAGAATATGCTCATGGTCACAATATCGCTTCATGTGTAAGTAAAGCGAGAAGGTCACTCAAAGTGCTCAGTCGAGGCAAGTCTATCATGGACATTCAAAGTGATCAATTTAAGATTTTAAGTACTTCAAATTTCATATTTTTCAACTTTCTGAATGTTAGTGATCATTTGCGGTACGCAAGACTGCTATCATTTGAATAATTCTCAGTACGTGTTTTTTACATATTAGACTCAAGATCAATCAGGGTGATTGCCAAGCTTAAAGATACTAAACCACATATATTTCTAGAGAATTTAATATCTGGTACGTACTAAATATATAGCGAATAAGAGTCTCGATCGGTGTCATCCTCCTTTGAAGTAAGAATTTTGTCCCAAATTTTTGGAGTGTGAAGGAATGAATTGTGTAAAACATTTTTATAATATTTACAAGTACTTATAATAGCCTAAAATAAAACAAGTAACTGTTCATTAACCTAAGAAATAAGGCTGGTAACTTCTCATAACTATAAGTTGAATAAAAAACCTAAAATAGAAGGCATGTAATTTACTTTTACAAGTTAAATTACGTTGATAATATTACAAGTCAACTAGTCTTACTGACTTTTGGTGCGGTCTCCAAACCCTCGGTCATAAGTCAAACTATGGTTGTCAAAACATTTGGCTTCAGTAGTTTCCTTGTATTACATTAATGTTACTCCCTCCGTCTATTTTTACTTGTCCTGTATACTAAAAATAGATATTCACTTTAACTTGTCAGTTTGGACGAAGAGATAATTCACCATTTCATTCCTATTTACCCTTATTATTAATTATTGAGTTGAAAACTTCAAGAAATTTTTAGTGACTGCACAACTTTTAAAGTATGTTTTGATTGATTTCAACCGTTAGAGATGACTTAATAATTAGGGATAATTAGAGGGTGATGTAGTAAAATTGTCATTCTATTTGTGACTCCTCATGAGGTATGGTAAGTCAATATAGGAAAAACAAAAATAAACGGAGGGAGTAATAGTTAGAGGCTAATTTACTGTCAATCATTCCAAAAGAAATCCGAAAGCAAAAATATCATGTTGACCACTATGTGTAACTAAAATCAATCTTTCCCATAGAATTTCCTCAATTTTAATCACATGGCCGGTGGTTATTCTTAGTTAATCTATATGATTAGCTGTGCCACTGGCCATCAGCAGAATTGGAGTAGTGCTTCACCATAGAGCAGACAAAGTCACAAGTCATAGGCAACTTCTTTGTTAGGAGTAATACTATATACTTGAACATTATTATATCATTATTCCCTCATTCTCACGATGTCAACTCAATGCCAAACTTTGTAACTTTCCAAATGATTAATCTTGCCAAAATTCTAAGAAAAGGTTATGCTGTCGCAACTGAAATTCCAACTTATAAACTAAAGCACTTTTTGAATTACTTCTACCAGTAGATTAGAAGTTTCTCTTTGCAAGGGAACTTAAACAATTTGTATTTATACTTTTTTCTAAACTTGTATGCACCACTTAAGTTTTTGGCTTGGAGGATTTAACTGATGTGTTTTTAACACATTTGTCCGCTCAATAAATATAATTACACCAGCTAGCAAACTATATAAAGGTATATGCTCCCTCCGTCCTAATATATGTGATGGTGTTTGACTAGACACGGAGCTTAAGAATCAGAGAAAACTTTTGAAACTTGTGGTCTAAAACAAGTCTTAGATATTTGTGCGGCTGTAATTCATCTTATTAAGGGTAAAATGAGAAATTTAAAGTTAAGTTGTTACTAAATATAGAAAAGTATCACTCTTTTTGGGATCAACTAAAAAGGAAAGAGCATCACATAAATTGGGTCGGAGGGAGTACTAATTATGGCTAAAAATATGTATATTATATTTGTATAACATCCCCCTCAGTAGGGAGCTCCATGATACGATCCTACTTAGCACACCTCATTTCAAGACTTACATCCAAGGCCAAGATATGGAACTTCAAGCTCTACAAGCGGCATGGATGATAAGGATGGCGTTGAAGGCCTTTGGAGGCCCATACAAGCCCCACAATGAGGTCTATGATGTGTGGGAGGTGGCTTGGGCGAGGCTTGAAGAAGAAGCTACTAGAAAGGAGACTAACATGCGCAAAGTGGCCAAACATGCAAATAGGGACATTTTTTGCAAATTGGCTACATGTGCAAACTTGGACAAGGTCGGGAGTTGGCTATTTGTGCAAAGAAGGTTATGCTTGCAAGAAGGCCATGCATGCAAGGTCGATTAGAGGGCCATCTATGCAAGGAGGGGC
>NC_081353.1:61742574-61777574 GCF_029784015.1 Lycium ferocissimum
AACACTAAGTTTGTTAGTCATAGCGTTCTCAGGTATGTCACGTTTAAAAGAGAAAATCGGGGCGGACCTTTGTAAACATGTGCTTGTAGTTCGTAGTTAAAACCAATGTAGACATTGTTATTCTATGATATCTAGGCGTTAGATTTGTGTCATTGTTTCAAATACTTGCTTTAGGACAAGCAAAGACTTTAAGTCAAAAGGTGTTGACGCGCTCGCAAAATTATTGCACATTCGATACTTTTCGCTATAAGTTTTACTTGTCTTTGAAAGCGAGTCTAGGTCGTTTTGACGTTGCTTGTGACATGTATGTGTTTAACGTGATTCGGGAGCAAGTCGTGAAAATGGAGTGAAAAAGTTGTTCCGAAAGAGAAATCTCTTACCGAAGACAAGATATACGGAGGGAAGATACGGACCGTAGAAGATTCATGGTCCGTAAATCTGACGTACAAGCTCAACGAATCGCGTCTTTGGATGAAGCAAATGTCCGAAGCGAGAAGTACGGACCGTATAATATTAATCTGGCCCGTAAAAATCCACCGTATATTGGTTCCGGTATGATTTACTAAGACAAAGAGATTTATGGGCAAGCTATACGGACGTATAATATTTATGGTCCATAAAAGTTGATCGTACATTGGACCACTAGAGAGATTTCACGAAAGTCACTGATTCTACGACCGTATAAAAGAAGTACGGTCCGTACATTCAGTCCATCGAGGGTAATTTTGTCGATCTCAGCTTTTGCACGACTTTGACTCTTATAAATACTTGGGTTTTAGGGTTTCTATGCAAAAGGATTGTTCTGAATAGAGTTTTCTTTTTCCTTAGTATTAGCACTCGTATTTTTGAAGTCTTTTTGGGAGATTGCAAACAATTAGAATTCAATTCTCCTCAATTCCAAACAATCAATTGTAAGCATTATGTTTTTATTACCGCTTATTGTTCTTCTCCTCTATGAGTAGCTAATTTTCCTTGCTAGGGTTGTGAACCCGATTGATGGGTGTTTTGTGAATGGGTTGTGATTGATATACACATAATGGATTATTTGGGTTTGTTTATTCTTGATCTTCATTCATAATTAATGGTTGCAAACATTGATTAATGCCATAAACCTTGATTCATTTGGGAAAATAATTAGGTTGGTAAGAATAAACAACAAGAACTCAAAGCTTTAAACTTTGTTTAATAAATTCATAGGAATAAGAAGAATTTACTTGGCATGTGTAATCGTTCTTCATAGTCACTTTCTTATATTTGGGAAAATCAAAGAAAGAAATAATCTTTATCTATTAGGAAATAGTAGAGATTCATATAGGGATTAAGTGCATTAAATATAATGATCCATTAGAAGTATATCAAGATCAATGCCCATGATCATACACTCTATCTAATTTGGGGACACAACCTTAGCTTCTTTTTAACCATAAATTCACAACCAAAGCAATATTTAACAATTAGTTACTAAAAACCAAATTTCTATGTTATGGTGGATTAAGACATTAGATGAAACATAGCCAAATTACGAATTTAGTAACCTTTTCACCCTATTCACCGTGGGATTCGACCCCAACCTTGTTGGGTTACTATATTTGACAACGTCCGCGTTATACCATTAATAGGTGTAATTTGAGCGTATCAATAAGTAAATACCATTCCACTAGACAAAACTCTGGGAAAATATTTCTTCACTGGATAGTGCCTTCCCTGATTTCTTCTGTTATTCTCCTGATTATGTTTCTCCATATTCTCCACTGTTTAATCTGTTGCCTCTGGAACTTTGTGGAATCACAAAATGGAAGAAGTATTCTACACTGTTGGAAGTTGGAAGTGTTTGAACGATACATTTGATGGAAAACTTGGCATTTTGGGAGAAAGTGAAATGTATTGAAACCTTTTCACCTTTTGAATTCGATTTGTTTTGTAACATCATCTCTATCTGGATCATAACAAACTTAGAAAGATGAAGTATTATGTTGAAAGAAAAGACTATTTCAACTTGTGCTTTGTAGCGATTATTGTCTTGTTAATAGTAGTTGGGTTGGTTGTTGTTATTCGAACCGAGAACCTAGAGTAAACAATGATTCCTTGACAAAGAATGTTGAAAGTAGGTTTGTAAAGGAGATCCAATCCATATCTATCGAAGTTTCTAATCAATTTTGAAATTAGAATCATAAATAAGAGGTCTCATTTGGTAGTGTATCCATCCGTAGACTTCAAACAATATGCACCTTTAGAAGTAATGTTAATAAAATCCTCAATGTACACTTTATTAATACATGTCTATGTTTTAGAAACCTAGTTGACAAGTGCCCTTAGTACCATGTTTTAGAAACCTACTTTACAAGTGCCCTTAGCACCACACTATTGAGGAATAATTTTCCACAATTCATCCAGTTCAGGTCAACCACATGAAAACTTACCAAAAATAGCATATTGTAAGTTCTCGATCACCTCTATGCTTGACACTCCTTGTTATATCCCGCATTTTTCGCATTGGGATATTCCGAGTTAATTGTGGAAAGTTAAGAACAAGACTATTCTTAAAGATCGAGATAAAGACTTTTGACCTATCGATTTTTATTTTAAACCACTAAGAGCTTATGATATTATGGGCATGAAATATTAAGGAAAATTTGGGGTTAAAAGTTAAATATGAAAAGTTAGCATTTCATGAAATGGCCATGTGGCATGCCGTCTGGAGATTAGGGGCCCTCTTCCCCCTTGGTTGGCCAAATTTAATTAGCTCAAAATTATGTCGGGGCATGTGTTCATTTTATATTTGAAGGGGCCAAGTATATAGATATTATGGATGACCAAGCAAGACATAATTAGTCATTTTTCATCCCTTAGAAATTTCAAGAAAGTTGGAGAAAAAGAACAAGGAGCCATTCGGCCATGGCCTTGGCCGAACATGGTCCAAAATTTTTGGTCATGAAAAATTATTCTCCTCTAGCTTTTCTACTAAGTGGAAGGTCCTCTTTAACATGGAATAGTTGTTGGAGCGAGCAAAGCGTTCATTCTTGCCATATATAAGCCTAGCCGAATGAAGAGGTGGAGTGAAGAAGGTGAGATTTAATCCTTATTTTCATATGTAATGCATGGTTTGTGTATGTTGTGGAGTGTGGAAACGAATGAAAATCATGAAATTGTGGTGTTGATGTTTGGCCGTGTATGTTGGGTTTGGCCGTATGTGTTGTGTTGAGTAGAAGTGAAGAACTAATTTTTTAGTATGTTTGGTTGTTGTGTTGTGGATTATGTGATGAAAATGAAAGTATTAGATGGTATAAGTTGAAGTTGTCGTTTGGGAGATAATGTTGGAAGTTGGTATATTGGTAATATAGTTTCTTGCATTTATATGAATGATATGTTGTCAATATGTGCTTGTTGATATAGTTATGAATTTGAAGAAAGAAATGTATTGTTGTTGTTCTTGAACTTGGGAAGTTTCGGGTGGAATTGTATAGTGGTTGGGTTGTTTGGAATATTTTGCGGATTGTTTAAAATGTCCTCGAATTCTTGTTTGAATGATCTTGGATTAGTACTTGAACTTGTGAGCGTTGATGTTAGCTTGAAAGTATGTAGTTGAGTTGAATGTAAATTGGACGTCGTCGACTTATGTAGAAAGGAGTTATTAATGTTAGAATGCGTTTGAAATTAATTATTGATGTCGTTGATATGGTTATTGGTATTGTTGTTGAAGATTTGGCCGAGTTGAATTCTCGGGGTAGATGAATTTATAGGGGAGATCTTGCCCAAATTTACGTAGATAAAATGATGGTTTGGAATTGAGTTCTCCGATGCTTATGGCTAATGTTCGATGCCTATTGATGTGGTTGTAGATCTCGAGAGGCCAAGACTTAAGTCCTGATTAGCGTAGGAAGCGGACGAGGTATGTAAAGCTCAGCCTTTCTTTCTTTTGGCATGTCTTAGTTGAAAGGAAGTTATGACACGAATCCCGAGGTAACTCTATTCTTGCGATCCGAGCATGTCTACGATTCTAATTTGTTTCTTGACATTCGTATTCTTAATGTAGTTGAATTATGGTTCTTAGTCTTTTGTATGACTAAATTTTAAAAGTTGCATAAAAGTTTGTTTTCAAAAGAGTTTTGTTCCTAAACGATTCCGGAACTACGAACGTCCGTAACTTTCACAGAAAGGCTCGGATCGCCTCGATATGTCCGTAGAGGATTCCGTAGCGTATGATGACCCTAACTTCTATAGGCGGGCTCGGATTGGTTTGATACCCGTCCGTGGGCCCCGAGACTTTCCTTTGCATAGTTCTGATGTTTTTCTTTAGAATTTAACATACTTATCATCCCGATTCCCGAGTATGATTACTTACTTATTTACTGAGTTTGAAATAAGGATCGTCATGCATATGATTCCGATACGTAGTTATGATTTTTAAAGTTCTGCTTGATATGTATCCGAGTAACATCCGAAAGAAACTAGATTGGACTATTGTCTTGGCTTATGAATGATGGTTCGCTTTGTTTAATTTATTGTGTCTTTATGAATATTTTAAATTTCTTGCATATAACTTCCCACGATTCTGCTCGTGCACATTATTGTTAATTCCTTCGCCGAGTCCCGGGCCGGTATGTATCGTGCGCATTTGTTAAATTCCGAAGTATGATGAGTTTTCCGAAGTATGATGAGTTTTGATATATGATATGAAACGAAGTATGATGAGTTCTGAATTATGATGTGATACGGAGGATGATGTGTTCGGAGATATGCAAAACTTCCGAAGTATGATGAGTTATGGCGCCCAAGGCAGGAGGGGCGACCATGTTCCGTTCGCCGGGTCCTATTATGGACCGCATATGACATATGTTTTTGACATGCATGATTTATGTTCAGAAGTAAGCATTCTGACATTCTGATTATTATACTTGTTTTCTGTACTTCGCATATGATTTCCGATAATTGACATGTATATGATGACTTCACTCATCGAGTCCCTCACTAGAGGGCCGGGACACGCCATATGTTTATCTGATGACTATGTGACATTGACATGCATGAGATATGTTTTCAAAGGCAAGTTTTATGATTTTCTATACTCTTTACTTCAGTGTGATCCAGTTTACTGTATTTTCCTGCTTTACATACTCAGTACATATTCCGTACTGACCCCCTTTCTTCGGGGGTTGCGTTTCATGCCGCGCAGGTACACCCAGATGAGTCGGAGATGATAGTTGAAGACGTTCCAGCTGGATTGACGAGCTCCAATTCCTCCTGGAGTGCTGCCGAGTCAGAGTGCTCTTGTTATGATATCTGAAGTTATGTTAGAGACTTTGCAGACAGTGTCGTGTATATAAGATGTCAGTTTCGTAAGCGGCTATGTAAGCCGATGTATTATTATGCATTGTGATAAAGATGAAAGGCATGTTTGTTTTCTGAAAAATTTTCATTATGTACTTATGTCCTGTTTTGAGGGCCCAGTATAGTTAGAAGTATCACGAGAGTCAGCGGGTTCGCTCGGCCCTAAGTAAGGGTCGGGTGCCCATCACACCCTATTAGGTTAGGGTGTGACAAATTGGTATCAGAGCGGTTCGTCCTAGGGGTTGTACGAAAGTCGTGTCCAAAAGAGAGTCCTGTTTATGGTCTGAAGTGCGCCACATTTATAAACAGGAGGCTACGGGGTATCTAGGGTGGTTACTCTTCTTTGACATCTTAGATCGTGCCGTAGAGCCAAGTCATAGGAAATGAGATTTCTTCCGCTAACCTTTGATTTCAGCAGAAGAATGCCATCGACAGGAGAAGGCGATTAGCAATATTGGGAGCTACAAAGCACGCAGATAAGCCAAGGTATGAAAGGTATATGTCGGGTAAGATTTTGAAGTAGGATTGAAATACAAGTCGATGGTTAAAAGAAAAAGTAAACAAGAAAGTGTAACAGGTGCCGTTTGAGTTGGGCATACGAGGTATGTTCATTATTTTTGTACTGCTGTTGACATTGGGAGCCCTGTGTGGCTGTGATATGATATGATATGTATATACATATGTGTTGGCCACCGTGAGGACGCTTGTTGGTATTTCACAAAAGTTTTGAGATAGTAAGAAATATAGAGGAAACTGCGAAATTTTCCCGAAATAAAAGGAGAATGAGGTATGGGTTGTAATACGACTTGAAAAGTCGTGCCAATACAACGATAAGATTTGACTAGGCTACGAGTATGGCGACACCGAGAAAGAAGCTAGCTATCTTTGAATTGAGGGTAATACTAATTAGAAGGTCGATATCGACATGATAAAAAGGAATTTGGAGAGAGCTTGAGATCCTAAGAGGTGATTCAGAAAAGAGCTGGTAAATCTTGATGGAGTGTTATTTAAAGTACCGATTGAATTGATAAGCAGGGACGAATTACGACGTGCTTATAGTTAAAAGGAGTAATAGTACAATTAAGGCGAAGAGCACAGGGGAAAAGAATTGTGGCGGGCATGAATATACAGATAAGGCAGCTCATGAAACGTTAAGGATGGAGTGGATCAGGAAGAGAAAAAGGGTTAAGAAGTGTTACGTTACAGGATTGATTACGAATAGGACACAATGTAGGCACAGTGAGGACTGTTACGAAAATAAGTAAGCCTAGTGAGGAAACGGTCAAGCTATGACGTAGTCGATGTAGCTAGGGTATAAAGGCAAGTGTGAAATGGAAAAGCGAGCTACGGAACGAATAAGTGGGACTTATTACATTCGGTAGGGGAAGTTTAGAATAAGGGTTACATAACAACGGGAATATCAGCGAGTGTAAGAAAAGAAAGGGTAATGGAAAGAAGGAAATAAGCATAGGCCGCGGCATGGGTAGCCAAGGATATGAGTATTAAAAATGACGGGACTGTGAGAGACTCGGGTGTAGAAAGGATGAAGAATGAGGAAAAAAAAATGAGACCAGAAATCTCAAGGCCGATAACCAAGTACTTATAAGTAACGGCGATTGAGGTGTGTTCCTCACCATTGAGAATTCGGAAGTCTAAGACGGAAAAGGGGTCATATCTAGAGGTAAGGAGTAAATATTGAGAATTGGAGAGGGTTGAAGTAGAATCGTGAAGTCGGGAGAGTAAGAGACCCTTCTAATTCGGAGGGAAACGCGTTATGAGGACGTTTCGAAATCCGTTAAGACTTCGACTTACTCCAAAA
Organism: Lycium ferocissimum; assembly: GCF_029784015.1. NCBI lineage: Eukaryota > Viridiplantae > Streptophyta > Magnoliopsida > Solanales > Solanaceae > Lycium > Lycium ferocissimum. The sequence goes on from NC_081353.1 coordinate 61,749,722, forward strand.
TACGTGACAAAGGTGATGTGGTAGGATGGACGCGATCATATTTGCATTAAAGCGTCGTATTTCATCAGAATTTCAAAATTAAGCGTGCTGAGGCGAGAGCAATTTTAGGATGGGTGACCCCCCTGGGAAGTTTTTTGAAAGTCTTACAAATTTAGACGTAAGAAGCAAATGGGAAGTGAGATTAATCTAAGGAAGATTAGAGTCTGCGGAGTGGGCAGAAACCTTAAGAGATCGCGTAGAACGGGGCGAATTAGACCGGTAAAGAGGAAGAAAGTGCATCACAGCTCTAGAGTTAGGGTGAGTTGGAATAGCGTTTGGAGATATTTGTAAACAAGATAGTAGAAATCATACATGTATATAGGTATGCATAAGATATCCTGTACGTGGCTAAACCAACGGACATGTGTATTCCGGCGACCAACGTGGCGGTATATGGAAGGTATTAATTGGGCAAGGTAACGAAGTTCAAGTGAGAAGGAAAATATAAACGACACGAATGTTATAAGGCAAGTTGGTGCTATTTTCACTACAGGTTAAGCTTGGAAAGTTCTAATGCAATGATATTAGGGAAAAGAAAGAAAGTGAGTAGATAAACGGCAAGGGAATCTGAATGCCGGAATAAAAGTACCGCCTCATTGAGAGTGGGAATGCAAACAGAGGGCGAAGTATAATCGGGTAATGTATAAGTATACCCCTAAAGGGGGGAAGCGAGTATGAGAGATGCAAGTGTAAGATAAAGGCAATCGATACTACAATACCTTGGATACGGACGCGTGGGCTACAGGTAAGATTCTTTGTCGAGACAAGTTAGTAGGATCTAAAAGTCAGCAATAGAGGGGTAGGAGTCAGGATGGTAATTGGGAAAATGCTGAGGGTTAATTATAGCGATCTTAAATGATACGATAGTGGAAAGGAGTATGACAAGATAGCCTATCAGCGAATATTAGTATGGAGGGGAGCTGTGAAGTAGCGTGAACCAAGAAAAGGAAAGATCGTGACTAAGATTGAACGTACTTTATATAAGTTATACAAGGATAGTGATGCCGTCTGCAAGTATTAGTATGCTAAGAATGAGACTGAGTGAGTATTTGATAAAAAGGTAAAGACCTAGTAGTGACAATGCAATTGTGACATTCTGGCTACGCTACGGAAGGATGCAACGATGGTCTAAGCTAAATTACCGAGATAGAACTAGTACTAAGGACAAACGGGACATGGCTATGATTGAACCAAAGATGTATTCTGATACCGGTTACAGGAAAAGAGAGGACTTGAGGAACTGAAAAGGAGATGAAGAAGAAATAGGACTGGTAGGAAGGACTGCGTATTATGGCAATAAAGGAAACCCCCTCGAGATCCGTAGAAGGCCTTATGAGACTAGTTGAACATTCCAGGACGAATGTTCTAAAGGGGGGAAGGATGTTATATCCCGTATTTTGTGCGTTGGGAGATTCCGAGCTAATTGCGGAAAGTTAGGGACAAGACTATTTTCCAACTTTGTTTTAACACATAAGTTGCTTATGAATTTGGTTGGATGGAAATATTAAGGAATTTGGGGTTAAAAGTGAATTATGGAAGGTTAGACATTTCATGGAAATTTGGGGCCAAAAATGAAGTTTTGGAAACTTAAAATTCATGAAAAAATGGCCATGTGGCCGTGCATGTGAGGTGTAGGCCATAGGCCACATGTGCTAATTATATAAAGCATGCATAAGATGACTAACTTAATCATCTTCATCATTCTCCACCTAGAAATTTCAAGAAACATGAAGAAAAACAAAGAAGGAGCAAACGGCCGTGGGGGCTGGCCGAAACTTGGTCCATGAGAGTGATCAAGAAAAATTATTTTCTCCTAGCTTTTCTACTAATTGGAAGGTCCTCTACAACGTGGAGTAGTTGATGAAGCAAGTAAATCGTTTGTTGTTGTGATTTACCAACTTTAGCTGAGTGGAGAAGATGGATGGAAAAAGGTGAGGTCTAATCTTCTTTACATGTTTTATAGGTGTTTGTGCCGTGTATGTTGAGGTTTGGCTGTGCATGTTGAGGTTTGGCCGTGCATGTGTAGTGTTGAGTAGAAGTGAAAAACTAAATTTATTTAGTATGTTTGGGTTGTTGTGTTGTGGATTATGTGATGAAAATGAAAGTATTAGATGGTATAAGTTGAAGTTGTGGCCGTTTGGGAGATAATGTAGAAGTTGGTATATTGGTAATATAGTTTCTTGCATTTATATGAATGATATTGTAATATGTGGTTGTTGATATAGTTTATGAATTTGAAGAAAGAAATGTATTGTTGTTGTTCTTATGGCATCGGGAAGTTTCGGGTGGAATAGTGTAGTGGTTAGGTGGTTTGGAATATTTTGCGGATTGTTTAAAATGTCCTCGAATCTTGTTTGAATGATCTTGGATTAGTACTTGAACTTGCGAGCGTTGATGTTAGCTTGAAAGTATGTAGTTGAGTTGAATGTAATTGGACGTCGTCGACTTATGTAGAAAGGAGTTATTAATGTTAGAATGCGTTTGAAATTAATTATTGATGTCGTTGATATGGTTATTGGTATTGTTGTCGAAGATTTGGCCGAGTTGAATTCTCGGGGTAGATGAATTTATAGGGGAGGTGCTGCCCAAATTTCTGTAGATAAAATGATGGTTTGGAATTGAACTCTCCGATGCTTATGGCTAATGTTCGATGCCTATTGATGTGGTTGTAGATCTCGAGAGGCCAAGACTTAAGTCCGGATTAGCGTAGGAAGCGGACGAGGTATGTAAAGCTCAGCCTTTCTTTCTTTTGGCATGTCTTAGTTAAAAGTAAGATATGACACGAATCCCGAGGTAACTCTATTCTTGCGATCCGAGCATGTCTACGATTCTAATTTGTTTCTTGACATTCGTATTCTTAATGTAGTCGAATTATGGTTCTTAGTCTTTTGTATGACTAAATTTTAAAAGTTGCATAAAAGTTTGTTTTCAAAAGAGTTTTGTTCCTAAACGATTCCGGAACTACGAACGTCGTAACTTTCACGAAAGGCTCGGATCGCCTCGATATGTCCGTAGAGGATTCCGTAGCGTATGATGACCCTAACTTCATAGGCGGGCTCGGATTGGTTTGATACCGTCCGTGGGCCCCGAGACTTTCCTTAGGTTCTCGATGTTTTTCTTTAGAATTTAACATACTTATCGTCCCGATTCCCGAGTATGATTACTTACTTATTTACCGAGTCTGAAATAAGGATCGTCATGCATATGATTCCGATACGTAGATATGATTTTTAAAGTTCTGTTTGATATGTATCCGAGTAAAATCCGAAAGAAACTAGATTGGAATATTGTCTTGGCTTATGAATGATGGTTCGCTTTGTTTAATTTATTGTGTCTTTATGAATATTTTAAATTGCATATAACTTCCCACGATTCTGCTCGTGCACATTATTGTTAATTCCTTCGCCGAGTCCCGGGCCGGTATGTATCGTGCGCATTTGTTAAACTCCGAAGTATGATGAGTTTTCCGAAGTATGATGAGTTTTGATATATGATATGAAACGAAGTATGATGAGTTCTGAATTATGATGTGATAGATATGCAAAACTTCCGAAGTATGATGAGTTATGGCGCCCAAGGCAGGAAGGGCGACCATGTTCAGTCCGCCGGGTCCTATTATGGACCGCATATGACATATGTTTTTGACATGCATGATTTATGTTCAGAAGTAAACATTCTGACATTCTGATTATTATACTTGTTTTCTGTACTTCGCATATGACTTCCGATAATTGACATGTATATGATGACTTTACTCACTGAGTCCCTCACTAGAGGGCCGGGACACGCTATATGTTTATCCGATGACTATGTGACATTGACATGCATGAGATATGTTTTCAAAGGCAAGTTTTATGATTTTCTATACTCTTTGCTTCAGTGTGATCCAGCTTATTGTATCTTCCTGCTTTACATACTCAGTACATATTTCGTACTGACCCCCTTTCTTTGGGCCGCTGCATTTCATGCGCGCGTACACCCAGATGAGTCGAAGATGATAGTAGAAGACGTTCCAGCTGGATTGGCGAGCTCCAATTCCTCGGAGTCTTTGCCGAGTCAGAGTGCTCTTGTTATGATATCTGAAGTTATGTTAGAGACTTTGCAGACAGTGTCGTGTATATAAGATGTCAGTTTCGTAAGAGGCTATGTAAGCCGATGTATTATTATGCATTGTGTTACCAGTTTCACATGTTGCAGATTTTATTTGATTTGATAAAGATGAAAGGCATGTTTGTTTTCTGAAAAATTTTCATTATGTACTTATGTCCTGGTTTGAGGGCCCAGTATAGTTAGGAGTATCACGAGAGTCAGCGGGTTCGCTCGGCTCTAAGAAAGGGTCGGGTGCCCATCACACCCTATTAGGTTAGGGTGTGACATGAATGATATGAGACAATGTGCCTGGAGTGACACAAGCCGAGTAAAAGAGGATTATAAGATGATTTAAGCAAGATGGTCAAGCTAGCTGGTTACTAAAAGAGGGTGAATTTATACATCAAATTTTTTCAGAATTGTATTAGCTGATGATAGTTAAAGCAGGGGACGACTATTAGCAACTCAGAGACGACAGAAACTATACGACGACAATCGGTGTCGACACTTAGAATCTCAGATTGGCGAGTGAGTATGCTTAAAGATATCACCCATGAAAGGTGTAATAAGATTCGACAAGGAGGGGAAGTTTAACTCGAGATATATATTGGACCTTATTACAATGTTCGCAAGGTAAGGAGGTTGCGTACTAAAGACGTGGCTTTGGTTAAGATATTGTGGCGGAATAATAACAGGAAGGAGATGACTTGTAGAATTATCAAGAGAAAATGAAGGAGAAATGTAATCAGTAGATGGGACTGCATACTATGGTAATAAAGGAAACCCCCGAAATCCTTATAAGACCTTACGGGACTAGTTTAACATTCGAGGACGAATGTTCTAAAGGGGGGAAGGATGTTATATCCCGTATTTCGTACATCGGGACAATCCGAGTTAACCATGATAAGTTAAGGACAAGACTATTAGGGAGGCGAAGTAGAGACTTTTAACTACGACTTTGTTTTAAGACATAAGTTGCTTATGATTTTAATGGCATGGAATATTAAGGAAAAAATTGGGGTTAAAAGTGAATATTGGAAAGTTAAAATCCATGAAATAAAAAATGGCCAAGTGGCCGGCAATTACATGGGTGTGGGCCATGGGCCACATGGATGTTTTATATATGTGATTAGAAGATGACTAATTAAATCATCTTGATCATTCTCACCCTTAGAAAATTCAAGAAACTTGGAGGAAAAGAAAGAAGGCCATTCGGCCATGGTGGTAAAAAAACAAGCCCAAAAATAGTGATAAAAAAAAATATTGTCTTCTAGTATTCCAACCAATTGGAAGGTCCTTATTAACGTGCTTAAAAATTGACAATCATGTTGTTACTTCATAATTTAAACTCACGTTGACAGTATTATATTTCGTATTTTTGTACGTCGGATTATTCGCAAGCTGAGGTGGGGCCCACACATTAAGATTTTTTTTTGGGACATGTGAAAATTTATATGAATCACATATGTGAAGTTAAACATAACTCAAGAAGGACCCTTGAGCCAAATCAAAGTGGAAGTCTTCCAAACAAATATTTTTAAGTAACGTTTTCGGGTGATCTGACTTCGAGGGGCAAAAACGGTATTATAAGCTTGGAATTTGGAAAAACACCAAATATAGAAGTTGTAGATAATTGAATTATATTTCCAACCATAGGTCGTGGGCCCACAGGTGACATTGGGATAAGGAGATATGGACGTTTTAAGACGGAAAGGTCAGTGGGCTAGGCCCAAACCGGGCCCAATCGGGTTAGGCCCATGACCCATGCCTATTTAAGTGAAATTTCAGCCCTTTCCTCTCATTTTTCAGACCAAGAACACCATAAAATTCTGGAAAGAGAGAGAGAAGAGCCTTGGAGAGAAGAAAAACCAATTTTGACCGAATTCGAGCCCCGAATTTGAAGCCCATGAAGAGAAAAGTGTTGTCTGCTGCGTTGTCTTCAATTTGAGCTAAAAATCAACCAAGGAGAAGAGTGATAACGTGGGGGCTGCATGCTTAAGGTATGAATACGGTTTCTTTTCATTGTTAACGAGTTTATTTAGAATTTTAACGGATTAGCACGGAGGGAATAGCTTGATAAATTCATTTGTTGGTGTTGTGAATTATGGAAGGAGATTTGAAGAGAATTTTGGATGAAAATAAATGTATTTAACTTGTAAAATGTGAAGGCTGTTGTCATTGGTGTTGTTCATATGAATTCTGACTCCTTTACGGAAATAAAATTATTAAATAGTTATATCGCAAATTTGGTTAGTTGAGAAATATAGAAAACAGTGTGCGGGCTGTTTTATGGCATACGTCGGTATTGGAAATGATGTTAATACTATTGGTATTATTGTTGATGTTGTTGGTTACTGAATTGAGAATTCGGGCTAGGCATATAAACAGGGGAAATGCTGCCCAAATTTCTGTAGAATTAAGTGCCAGCCTGGGATTGAATTCCTAAGTGCCAGCTAATGTTAGTATTTAATGATGTTGTTGTAGATTTTGGGAAGCCGAGACTTAGTTTGGATTAGCTTAGGGAGGGGACAAGGTATGTAAAGCTTACTCCTTCCTTCTTTTGGCATGACTTAGACGTAAGTAAGATATGACATGATATGTGCCTTGGGATTAACTCCATTCTTAAGTTCCGAGCATGTTTACGATTCTTATTTGCTTCTTAATGTTGACATTCTTAATGTAGTAGAATTATAGACCTTACGTCTTTTGTATGATTGGATTTCAAATGTTGTAAAAGAGTTTTGCTCCAAAAGGATTTTTATGTTGAAAAATGTCGTAACTTTCTTAGACGGAACCGGATTACTTTGATATGTCCGCAAATGATCCTATAACGTATAATGACTCTAACTTTCATGGGCGGGCCCGGATTGGTTGATGTATATCCGTGGTCCCCGAGATTTTCTTTTGTATAGTCCTAACGACTTTTTTTTTTAAAGGACTTAAGATGATTACCGTTTTAACTCTCGAGCGTCGACTACTTACGTATCCATTGAGTCTGTGATGATGATTTATGTGCATATGGTTTCTCACTACTCTGCTCGTGTAAAGCTCAATATGTCTTTCACCGAGTTCCGGGCCCGGTACGTATTCGTGCACACTCCACTGCATTGTTCACCGAGTCCCTCACTAGAGGGCCGAGTACGGTATATATATATGATGATATGATGATGTTGTCACGACCCAGCTCCGTGGGCCGCGACTGATGTCCTACTTGGACACCCCAAACAGACGTACATACTAACTCGTCATATTTTTATCTAGCTCAAACTTTCATATTAATCATCTCAAACAATTTAAAAGCAAATATTATCTTAAGCGGTCGCGCGTACGAAAATTTTCATATCGTAGTCGAAGGGGCGGCGAAATACACGTCGCCGAACGTATATACACATATATACGAAAGTACGGGCCATTTAGGCCGCGTCCAAACCGATAGATTGGCGGAATATACACGCGCATACATACACGTGTACGGACAATTAGGCCGTTTTGGTCGTAATAACAAACGGGACCGCATTAAGACGCAACATCATAAACAAACGAACGCACACATGACCCATGACCCACATATATGACTACAGCTCTGCGGATCGAAACGAACATATGACGGGACGGCCCCGCCGTACCCCAAATAATCAAATATGCAAAAGCGTATACATCACAGAAAAAAAAAAATATGTACCGACATCTGGGCTCCAGATCGAAAGGAGCACTGCGAGCAGCGAGAATGTGTGGCATACACCCGCGTATCACGGACCTCTCGTACTGCCGCGGGCATGAAATGCGACCCGAGGAAAGGGGTCGGTACGAAAGATGTACCGAGTATGTAAAGCATAAAGTACAAAAATCCAAACCATAAGCGAAGTGAAGGGTACGAGAGAGAAAATACCGGATCAAAGTATCGAATCAGATGCGAAGACACATATACATAATGCAAATAGAAAATCATGCATAAGCTCGGTGAACGTGGTCACCACTCCGACGCCGGCGCCACAACACAAAGATACTCCGAAGGTTTCAAATCTCCGTACAAACCCCGAACATATCATATCACACATATCATACCGTGACATATCATGTCATCGAACAAATCATGTAATCGGCCATATCACAAAGATAACTCCATATACGGTAACCAAGCCTATGGCGAGGTCTCGAAACCGCAACACAAACATACTTTCGAATTTATCATAGTGCGCACGATCACAAACTGCCGGGAACCGGCGAACGAAATCATAGTATGGGCACGAGCAGAGTAGTGCAGAAGCCATATGCAAATACACAATTACATTCCAAGAGTCGACAAACAGGTACATATACATATTCATGTTAAGATAGGAAGGCTCAAAATAAGTATCGAGTCAGTCAGGATTAGCACACAAAAGATACGAACCTTTAGATTTACCAAACTTTCGAAAAGTACTTAATAAGCCATATTCTGAAAATTTAATGTCGTTCGCATTTAAGAGCTTTCAAATAACTTATGGAACAAACCAGACGGAGTATTAGATTCGTAGGCAAAGGTCCCATCTTTATGTCAAACCAAAGTAGATTAAGTAAGACAAACGAAAGAAACCTTGGGACTAGTGGGCCCACCTCGGGTCAAATCGAGGCGGCGGCATAAATTACGAACATTAGACTCTATGGTGTCAGTTATGTAGGTTTCAAAGCAATTCTATCACCTTTGCGCAAATTATGGATGTTCGAATAATTTTCCAACAAAACATAGAAGTCATGATTCAATTGTACTGAATGAATAGTAACTAAAATCAAACTCGGGTTTCGATGAGCAGGATAACCCCCGAGGCTCAAATTCAAACCTAGTATATCTAGGACATGCCAAAAGAAGAAAAGGTATAGCTTCACATACCTTACGTGCGTCTTACGCTCGCTTAAACTCAAATCCCGTTTTCTTCAAAATCTACAATTGGTCATAGTTGCCAAATATAAGCTTCAAGCTTTTATGCATTCAAACTTAAATCCATATTTGTCTACCGAAATTTTGGCAGCATTTCCCCTATAAATTCAACATCCCGAGACTTAGCTCGGCTATAATATCAACAACAACAACCACAACAATATCAACAATATCAATAATCAACCAAAAAATGCATTTCTAATACAAATAGTCTTTTCCCAACATAATGCAACAACTTCTATCCTTAACTTCACATTCCTAACTAACTTCAATGTTTCCATATCCATTTACTAATCAAAATCATTCCAACATAATCCGGAAGTATTCCATATCATTACACAAAGTATTTGCCAAACATACAAAAATTCCACCGAATTCATAATTCATTCAAAACCTCCATTCTTCGACATAAATGTTCATAACACATTTTCGTCTCCCAAATTCGTCAACAACAATCATAATTCACATCTAGAATCTTACTTCCCTACTTATATAGAAATCATAGAAAAATCACATAATTTCCCATAATGACGTACATGCCATTTCAATGCCAACTCAAATCGTCTAAGACTTATTTACGTCATAAATGTCATACGACACAACTAACAAGCTAAAAAAAAATTAAATTCATCTCTCCTTTCCATTAACATGGCTCACGGCCATGCACATATTTCACACACACACACGCCATGCACCCACACACCTCAATTCCATAATTCTCATCCAATTCCAATCATTATGACATCTACACTTATTCCATAACATGAAAGAAAGAAATTCTTACCTTTTTCTTCAATTTTCCACTTGCCACAAACGTCGTCCTTTCGCTAAACTAATTATACCACGTCGAAGAGCATCTTGAACTTACTAAGAATTCAAGAGGAACAAGATTTTTGAATCAAAGTTATAAGCTTGCAAATTTTTTTTTTTTCTTTCCTTGAAGGGGCCGAACCCCTCCTTTGTTCTTGCTCTCCTTCTTTTGTTCTATGTTCTTGAATTTTCTTCAAGCTTATCCCTTCTTATACTTATTAATCACATGACTAAGCACATGACTTATTCACCACATGGGCTTGGGCCCCCCCCCTTGGCCGGCCACCCCTTGCTTTGGGCCACAATTTTCTCTTATTATTTTAGCCCAATTAATTGTGGATCTTATTTTGTAATTCCCGAAACTAATTTCCAAAATTCCAATTTTGCCCTTAGCCTTCCCCGACGCTTCCGCGTCAATATTTTCCATGAATATCGCACATGTGTCAAATAGAACAAAAACATAACCTTATTTCCTACAAGTCAAAATTTATTCCAATTTTTCCCAACATGTCGCATTTATTTCAAAATTCCCAACTATGCAAAAATACGGGATATAACAATCACGCGCCATATGGCCTGGCTGACCACAGGCATAACAAGCATCTGAGACAAATCGACACTGGCCCCAACGTAACTTCCCGCACTGAGAACATCGTGGTAGGGGTGTTCTTGCCTGGCCCCAGTCGCCCCTGTAATGAGAACCTAAAGCTCTAAAACTCTGACTCCGTCCGGAGTGAATAGGTCTATCGAATCTGTGGCCCGTAAATCGTGGAGGCGCACTAGTCATGGAATGGCCTGAATGCCTAGAAAACTGTTGTATTTGCCCTCCTCGAAACTCACTAGTCGGACCCGAAGATCTAGCCCTCTTGCTATACCCTCTATCATGCTCACGCTCACGCTCACTTCTTTGTTGTTGTTGGCTTTCTTCCAAGTTCTGGGCATGGGCTTGAATGCGATAAATGTCCATACCATTTTGAAGTGATCCAGTTAAGCACTTATCCATCAAATCTGGCCCTAAGCCACTCACAAATCGGTGCACTCGATCACCTATATCTGCTAGCATGGCCGGAGCATACCTAGCTAGAGAATTAAAGCGGAGGCTATACTCTAAGGCACTCATGCTTCCTTGCCTAAGATTCAAGAACTTGCCGGCTCTAGCCCGCCGCACCTCTAGCGGCAAGTAGTGTCGGAGGAAAGCATCAACAAATTCTTGCCATACCGGGGGAAGTGCATTGACTCCCCTAGAAGACATCCAAATCAAATACCAATGAACCGTGACATCCCGTACCCTATAGGAAGCCAACTCTACCGATTCGACGTCTGAAGTATGCATTAACCGAAGTGTCCTCAACATCCCATCAATAGAGCTTTGGGGGTCCTCATCCGTCTTTGACCCGAAGAATTTCGGAGGTTTCAAGCTAATAAAGTCACGGGCTTTAGTACTCACAGCCCTATCACCATGACCCATACCCTGCCGCTGGGCCTGAGCGACGACTAACTGAGTCAGCAAATAAATGGCCTCTTTCACATCTTGGCCCGAAGCATCTGTGGGGGAACTGGGGGTGCTGGAGTTGGGGCTGAGGCTCCTTCATGCTCCTCTGGAATAGGCAACGAGTGAGAGGACCGAGATGGAACCTCATTCTGGGACTCACCCTTCTCAATAACTGTCGGCGGTACTCTCTCAGTCTGCCTCCCTGTCACTATCTTGCCTTTTTGGGTTGTTGTAGCTTTTCTCTTTATAGGCATCTCTGAAATACATAACACACAGTTAAGGAAAGAGAAATCCTTATATCATGGGTCTATCGCACGATCTATAAAGAAAGAAGGTCATTCATTCCTAAATGCCCGCAGCCTCCTGTTTATAAATGTGGCGCGCAACACACCCATAAACAAAACTCTACTGGACACGGCTCGTATACACACCCTAGAACGAAACTGCTCTGATACCACTTTTGTCACGACCCAACCAGAGGGCCATGATGGGCACCCGAAGCTAACCCACCGGGCACCTCTCATCATACTTCCACAATCATATCTAGGTGAGCCACATGGCCTATTCATAATCCATATGCATCAATAATACCATTTTCATCGAGCTAAGGCACTTTTATATCGCGTCAACAACTATGCCCATATATGTATATACACAAGCCGACAAGGCAATCAAAATGAAATACAAAATATGAGCCGACAAGGCTAAGAGACATCTAGCTATACACAACTATCTACGAGCCTCTAGAAAGAGTATGCAACATCATAAAGACGGGACAGGACCTCGTCATGCCCATATATATACATAAAAGAATAGTACCAACAGCTGCAGCTCCGAATCGAATGGAGCTCCTTTAAGTAGTCTCTGAATAGCAGCCTAAGAGTCAAGTTTGTCTCCCTGTCCACCTGCGGGCATGACGCGTCCGTCTAAAAACAAAAGGACGTCAGTATGAATAATGTATTGAGTATGTAAGGCATGAGCAATAACATAATAAAAGCAGGGGGGACAACATGAGATAGAAGAGCCATTTATACCTCTTGAGACGTTCATCATATTTACTTACTTCTTTCTAAGAAGACCTTCCATACATATACCCATACATACGTATATAAATATCATTATCAATATAACATACCTGGCCTTAATAGGACTTGGTGTTATCATACCCAACTGATTAGTGGTGTGCATAATAGAGATCATACCCGGCCGTATAGGACTCGGTGTTATACATATCTTTATATATTTATATATATAGAATTACATAAGTAAGAGCAATATCGTCATCATACTTTTCACTATATCTTCCCTTAGAGAAACAACTACTATAGGATGGAATCAATGACATCATGAAAGTATCAAGAACTATGAGCTTTTGTGATTCCAGGAATGTAGTCATCATCGAAGACATTATAGATTTCACGTGAAGTTATACAACAATGGGATCATGCCTTAAGGAGGAAGGGTTAGCCTTACATACCTTTATGTCTTCTTAACTACTTAACGTTCACCTCCAAAGCCCGAGAAATCTACATTTAAGAGGGTTCATTGCAAAGTTAGGTCTCGAAGACACTCTCAAGTCCAAGCTATTATAATTCGTAAGCTAGCGAAAATTAGGCAGCATTTCCCCAATTTCATCTACTTCTACCAAATTTCAAAACAACTCCCAAACAACAATGACATTATTAACAATACCATAATCAATAGGCTTCATTCAAGCTAAACATCATCCAATCCTCGAAACTCCTTTTCAAGATCATTCATAACAATAGCTACAACACAACACCATATATACTTACATACAATACTTCCTCAACATCATTAGCGCCACCCACAACAGGATTATGCTCATAACATGGTAAGAATCATTATTCAAATTAACTTATAGCTCACAACATCCTCAAGTTCATACTTGAACTCTAGTTTTCACTTTTCTTCTTTCAACCACATGGTATAACAATCAAACAACCCTAACTATATACAAAAGATGTAGAAACTCACCTTAATCACTCAAGAACAAGTCTTGGATCAACTTACTCCACTAAAGTGAAGTCTCCAACATCAACACCATAGGCAAATCTTGAGTTCCACAAACCCTAGCAAGCTTCTTAGCACTTGAATCTTTTGATTCTCTTAGATTTGGCTTGGTTTAGTTTATGGACTTGAAGAGAGGTTTTTGGAGAGCCCTAGGATCTGATTTGGGGAGAAAATGAACTCAAATGTGGTGAAATGAAATATATAGTGCGTAACTTAAAATCTCGTCGGGCAATCCTACGCCCACTTTGACGGACCGTCAAAATTCCTACGGCCTGTCAAAGTGCACCGTTAAAATGCCCAGCCCAACATGGCTTACTGTGACTATTATATGGTGGTGCTTCACCATTTGACGAGCCGTCAAATGTTCTACGGTCCGTCAAAGTCCCCATCCAATAAGTTGCTCGTTTCGATTCGTTTAACTTTTAATCCTTATGGAACCTTCTTGGCACTTCTGTAACACTTCATTAACCATCTAAGGGGACCTATAGATCCTTCTCAAGTCATTACTAAACAAAGTATGACTCAATTATTGCAAAATCTTTCCAAATATGAGTCACATTCTACTTCCTTCGACGAACTTAATTTCACCGACTCATATAACTTCAAAATGTTGTGGTATGAGCTTAAAGTTATAAATTACTCTCCTTAACCTCACAAGGACTTCATGTCCCCTTTGGGCCTATGTTAGTCTACTCATAATGCAAACAACTTGAACTTGCGAGATGTAACAATGGGCTTCCCCCAAAATCTATCAACGTAACCCTATGACATCCGGAACACATAATTTGCCTCGATACCTGAGAACTCCATCTGTAGAAATCTCAAATGGTAAATTTTTCTTCTGAGGAAGTGTACCTCTGTAATGGGTTTTCATTGGGGTCCTCATATTGTCTCTTTTTCTCCCCCACTACTAAGGATGGGACAGCTGAATTCTGGACAGCGAGTCCCGTATTACCTAAGTCCATCAAGCGAACTCCGAGGCTGGCTACCTATTGAAGCTCACGGGCTAACTCCCTCTTCTCTGGCTGAACATCACATAAACTGCCCATGGATTAGCGGCTAAGAGCATCAGCTACTACATTCGCTTTTCCAGGATGATATAAGATACTCACATCATAATCCTTTAATAACTCCAACCACCGTCTTTGCCGTAGATTCAACTCCTTGTGCTTGAAAATATACTAGAGACTCTTGTGGTCCATACAAATATCAACATGAACGCCATATAAATAATGTCTCCACATCTTCAATGCATGAATAACCACAGCTAACTCTAGATCATGGGTCGGGTAGTTTTTCTCATGTTTCAGTAATTGCCTTGAAGCATAAGTAATCACCTTAACATGTTGCCTCAACACACAACTTATTCCAACACCTGAAATATCACAATAAATAACATAGCCCTCCGGTCCTTCTGGAAGTGTCAAGACCGGGGCCGAAGTCAATCTGTTCTTTAGCTCCTGAAAACTGCACTCACAAGCATCTATCCACTGAAATTTAGCTGATTTCTGAGTCAACTTCGTCAATGGTACAGAAATAGAAGAAAACCTTCTACAAATCTTCTGTAATGACCTGCCAAGCCTAGAAAACTATGAAACATCTGTAATTGTTATAGGCCTTGGCCAAGTCTTCCCAGCTTCAATCTTCTGGGTATCCACCTGAATACCATCAGCTGAAATAATATGCCCAAAAAAAGTTACAGAATTCAACCAGAACCCACATTTTGAAAACTTTGCATATAGCTCCCGGGCCTTAAGAACTCTAAGGACAACACATAAATGATCTGCATGTTCTGCCTCGGATCGAGAGTATTCCAAGATATCATCAATAAACAGAATCACAAATAGATCTAGAAAAGGCCTGAACACATTATTCATCAAATTTATGAATACCGCTGTTGCATTAGTCAATCCAAACAACATTACTCGAAACTCAAAATGACCATATCTAGTTCTAAAGGTTGTCTTCGGAATGTCCTCCTCCCTGACTCTCACCTGGTGGATGAGCTGAGAGTTTAGAGAACTGCAGCCTTGGGCCACCTCTGAACTCACTGTCAAACCCTGAAAACTTGGCCTTCTTGCTCTGACCCCTATCACCATGGCCCGCATCCTGCTGCTGAGCCTAAGCGGCTACTAACTAGGTCAGCAAAAAAATGGCCTCTCTCATCTCCTACCCTGAGGCATCTGGTAGAGGAAGTGGGGGTGTTGGAGCTGGAGCTGAGGCTCCTTCGTGCTCCTCTGAAATGGGTGGAGTATTAGAGGTCCGAGATGGAACCTCATTCTGGGACTCACTCTCCTCTATGTCTGCCGGCGGTACCTGCTCGACCCCCTCCTACTTTTCACTGTCTTGCCCTTCTGGGCCGCTGTTGCTTTTCTCTTCACGGGCATCGCGAAAAACGTAACACACGATTAGGAAAAGGAAAATTCTTATATCATGGCTATATTGTACGATCTATGATGAGGAAGAAAGGTCAATCATTCCTAAATGACCCGCAGCCTCCTGTTTATAAGTGTGGCGCACTTCACACCCATAAACAAGACTTTACTGGACACGGCTCGTAGGCAGACCCTAGGATGAAATGCTCTAATACCACTTTTGTCATGACCCAACCGGAGGGCCATGACGATTACCCGGAGCTAACCTACCGAGCACCACTTAACATACTTCTCATTATCATTAAGGGTGGACCATGAAAGATAACTTATGAATATCATGATCTAAAATAGCTAAATTCGCAAAGATAATAGCTCGTCTATATGATTATCATCAACTAAGCCCACACACACAGATATATATATATAGGCATACATGCCGACAAGGCTGCCAAAATGATAAACAAGAAATGAGTTGATAAGGTTATAGGACCTCTAACTATACACATATGTCCACGAGCCTCTACAAGGAGTGCATAACATCACAAGGATGGGACAGGACCCAGCCATGCCCATATGTGCACAAAAGAATAGTACCACTAGACTGTAGCTCTAAGGCAAATAGAGCGTTCCTGAGAGATAGCTGATGACACATCTAAGAGTCTGATTCGTCCCGCTACCTACCTGTGGGTATGAACGCAGCGTCCACAAAAAAAAGAGAGGTCAGTACGAATAATGTACTGAGTATGTAAGGCATGAAGCATAATACAATAAACATATGTCGTAAGAGGAGAAGATAAGAATATAACCTGGCACCTTGACTTATCGAAGTACTCTTAGTATACACATACGTAGACATCTACTCTTATACTCTGGAAACAACAACTACGCTCATATGCAATGATATAACTTATTATCTTAACGTTATCTGGCCCTGTGTTGCGGAACGTGCAACTCGATCCATATATAAGGTATATGTTGCGAAACGTGACAACCCAATCCATATATAATGTATATGTTGCGGAACGTGCAACCCGATTCATATATAATGTATATGTTGCCGAACGTGCAACCCGATCCATATATAATGTATATGTTGTCCATCCTCAACTTATATAAATTACTATCACATTTCTATTTAACTTTTTAATGTCGAATGAATACTAAGTGCATATAAGTCCCTCCGGAAGTATACCATAGTGTTCAGGAAGTTATCTGATTAACTATACCTTATCTCGAGAACCAAATCCAACATTTGTTTCGTAAATGATAACTTTTCAATTCTGGTACATATTTGAATTCACTTGAATAGCGCAAGGTAATTCTATTCCCCAACTTTCGTCATATACCTTATGTCATCTGTTACACCTCGAAAAATTTTATGTCGTTGCACACTAAGTAGAATAACGTAGGAAAAGAAGTACACGATCTTCTACAAGTAAGAAGTAGTATTTAATGGTTCTAATTAAGATTTCAAAGACGATGGACGCAAGAAAAGGAAGTTCGTCAAGAAAGTCGAAGTATATGTTGTGTTCGGAAGAGTTTAGTAAATCGAACTAATGGCGATTTAATAATGTCTTAAGAAAAAGACATAAGCTCCTTATATTGCTAATAAAGTTTAAACAAGTGTTAAGAAGGTTCCATAAGGATTGGAGATCAAACGAAGCGACGGAATTAATTTCGGGAAAGTGGAGTTATACGACCACTTATACGGTCCGTATAAGGGGTCCGTATAACCCAAAAGGAAGGATATTTTCCATGATGGTGAACCACGGTCACTTATACGGACCGTACAATGTTATACTGACCGTATAAGTATCTGTATAACACCCGACGAGCTGAGTAAATTTCAAGTATATAAATGTGTTCCCACCTTCATTTTCTCATTCTTTCCACTACTCCACTTCTCTCAAGACTTCTAGAGGGTTCTACATATTTCATAAATACCAATTCAAGGAAAATCAAAGATCAACTTCATCAAACCAAGGAAATCAAGTGTAATGGAGCTCTCTAGGGTTGTTTGAAGTCAAGAATCTCTTGGAAGTTGAAGCTAGGGATTTCTTCAAGTGGAGTATTTCTATCCAAAACCCATTCCTACTCAATCAAAGGTAAGTTTTATGATCAAATCATGTCATTTAGACTATTGAGGGGTTGAAAGACTTGGATTATGGAAGGAAATAGAAAATGGGTTACAAATATGAGAATAGTGACGTTGTTGAGTAGTAGCTTAGGATGAATCATGATTCTTTATATGTTACGAGTATAGTTATGTTATAAATGATATTAAGAGTATGGAAGAAGCATTATATGAGGACGAAGGTAATGTTGTATTATGACCATGGTTATGGAGGCCCTTGAAATGGAAGTAGGAGAATTGAATAATGTGTGGTTGATGAATATTATTGATTATGATATGATAAATGTTATTAGTGATGTTTGGGAGTTGTTATAAGATATGGAGAAAGTTGTATAAACAAAGGAGATGTTGCCCAATTTTCTATAGCTTTAGTTCAAGCATGTTTGTGTTATCGATTATCTAATATTAGTACAAACTCTCTTGAAGGTAGAAATGTGAATATTGGAGAGGAACATTCAAGTGATAAAGTAGCTAAACAAAAAGGTATGTAAGGCTAGTCCCTTCTTCCTAAGGCATGACTGATAACGTCCAAATTCACCCTATTAATTAAAATGAGTACGGTCGTATGCAAATATAATTTACCAACTATGAGTCGGGGTCGAATCCCACAGAGAACAATATATAGGCGATTAGGAAAAGTATGAAATTTTCACCAACTAAGCTAAAGCCAAACGATGGATAATGTTTTGATTTTTGGAGAAAATTATAACTAATGCGAAAATGTAAACTAACCTAAAAAGCAAGTAAAATGATCAATGGCCACAAGTATGGATACGAGGAAACTACGCTCAAGTAACGATCCAATGTATTTCATGATTTACGAATAATGGTGAGTTTATATTACTTAGCCTCGGATAATGACTCTAAATTAGCTTCTTCCGAAGACTAACTAGACTACCTAATTGAATATCCCTAAAGCAATTAGGAGCATTAAGAACACCCGACTATGGCTACAAGTGGTTTCGCCTATTCCTAGGTCGAATTCCATTAGATGAGGGTTAACGCCCCAAATTCTTGTTAATTAATCTTTCCCAATCTCGAGTTTGCCTCTTCCAAGTTTAAACCGAAATAAATGGGCAAGTCTTAGGGTTAGCTACTCCTTAAGAATCATTCAAGTGAGATTAATTAAAACAACAATAACCCACTTCATTAAGAATAAAATCATTCAACACATAAGCAAAACAAGAGATTCAATCCAAACATAAACAATGTATACTTCCATAAACAAGGTTCAAGTATTGAAATGAAATACCACACACCTAAATATTCAATACAAAACAAGGAATTGAAGAAAGGATTAAGAAATATCTCATTAAAGTGCCTCCAATCTTCTCCTCCAAGGTGTTGGTGATGAAACCCTAGCCTCCAAGGACTTGTGTTGTGCCAAAGATGAAAATGTTTTGCCCCCTAGTCTTCCTTTTATGTTTCCCAATTTTTCCAATTAAAAAAAAATGACAAAATATGCCCCAGATTTTCGTTTTTGCAGTTCTGCCCGTTTTTTGCAAATCTGTCCCGTTTTTGCAAAACTGTCCACTTTTGACAGTTTTGCAAAGCGTGCGATTTGTCCAATTTGACCTCTTTTTGACTTTATTTTCACTTGGTTTCTTCCGATCACTTCTAAATCACATAAACCTGTAAAATAGATGTAAATGATATTAAATGCACTATTTTCTCAAGCAAACATAGCAAAAATATAAGATTAGAGAAGAGATAAGTTGGTAAAATACCAACTTATCAATGACTCTTATGGCATGAATCGTCCTATTTTTCCATGACTTTCTTACATTCTAGAAATTATGAGTCTATGATTATAAAGAGCTTCACACGAGATAAAGACAAGAGATATGTTACAGTATGATAATGATGATGAAGAGTTTAAGTCTAAAGATTATAAAGCCCATGATATGATGTTTCTACAACGCTAATGATCCTAATTATGCTTCTTTGATGTTGTTCATTGTGATACACTCACCTTATAATGCTAGTTCCTTCAAGGTGAGGCAGAATGGTTATGAATACTCCATAATGGAATCGGGGATTCATGACCTTACGTCACCCCGATAGAGATATAGTTGTATTTGGGTTTTTATGCATGATTCATGATAGGTATATGATGATATTACACCATGCCTATATGGTCGGGCAAACACCGCTAAGGCGAGCAGCGTACACACCATGTTCAGATGGCATGGGCAGACACCACTTGTGGGCGGCATGAGATGTTTACCCCGGACGCGTGCTAATGATGATCACACCGTACCTACATGGTCAGGCAGCTTATATATGCATACATGATATGATGATGTTTATGAAATAAGTTAGCATGCATTATTCAGTCTTAAGTGATAGTCAGTTACAGGTTGTTCCTTACTTGATGACTCCTTATTTCATCGATGTATTATTGTTGTTTATGCCTTACATACTCAATACAATGTTCGTACTGACGTCTTTTCTTTTTAGACGCTGTGTTCATGCCCACAAGTAGACAGGGAGGTGGCCCAGATTCATAGGAGCCGATTAGCAGGTTTTCAGGAGCACACCATTATTCCGGAGGTGCTATTTTGATACATTATTTTGTGTACATATTTGGGCACAACGGGGTCCTGTCCCATCCTTATATTTAGTACTCTAGTAGAGGCTCGTAGATACATACGTGTGGGTAAATTGTGTCCCATGATTATGTCATACATTTTTGTATATCATTTTTCTAGCCGTACGGTCTTTTGTATATCTATATATAGTTTTGAGTTTTATATATGTTCAGGTAGAGTATGATGAATAGTCTAATGAGTGGTGCTCGGTAGTCAGCTCTGGGCACCCGCCATGGCCCCCTAGTCGGGTCGTGACAAAAGTGGTATCAGAGCAGTTCCGTCCTAGGGTGTGTCTACGAGCCGTGTCCAGCAGAGTCTCGTTTATGGGTGTGAAGAATTTGTAGATGACTTCATCCGCCACTATTTGCCACCGAGGTTCGAAGGGCCCGAGCTGACAGGTTTTTGAATCTAAAGCAAGGGAATATGAGTGCTCGGGAGTATAGCCTTCACTTTAATTCATTGGCTAGATATGCTCTGACTATGGTGGCCGACATGGGAGATAGAGTGCATAGGTTTGTGAGTGGCTTAGGGCCACATTTGTTTAAAGATTGCCTGACAGCTTCATTGCAAGAGGGGATGGATATTTCTCGTATTCAGGCCCATGCCCAGAACTTAGAAGAGCAGCAGCATTCGCAAAGGGGTGAGCGCGATATTGATAGAGGGCAGAGTAAGAGGGACAAATCTGTTGGTGTCAGTAGCGACTATAGAGGGGGATCGAGACAGTCGTATTCTAGATATTCAGGCCAGTCGGCGACTAGTGCACCTCCTCGGTTTGCAGGCAGGAGATCTGATCGCCCCGTTCATTCAGGATAGGGTCAGAGTTCAAGAGTCTTAGGTTCTCAGTTTGGAGGTGATCCTAGCCAGCGGAGACCACCAGTACCGCGATGTAGCCAGAGTGGTAGATTACATTCTGGACAGTGTCACCGAGGTTCAGATGCTTGCTATGCTTGTGGCCAGGTTGGGCATATGAGGCGAGATTATCCATCGATGAGCGGTAGAGTTGGGGTTCAGCCCATAGGATCAGCAGCTGGTTCTTCTTTTGTGCGCTCGATAGGGCAGACTCCCCTGATTCCAGCAGGTCAAGGTAGAGGTAGAAGGGAAGCGTCTAGTTCAGGTGGTACCCAGCCCCGTATTTATGCTCTAGCCGGACGATAAGATTTTGAGTCCTCCCCGGATGTGGTCACAGGTATATTATCTATATTCTCTCATGACGTCTATGCATTGATAGATTCGGGTTCCACGTTATCTTATATTACTCCTTACATTGCTGACCGTATTGGGGTAAAACCCGAGCCAATTAAGCCTTTTGAGGTATCTACTCCGGTTGGTGATCCCGTATTAGCTAGACAAGTATACAAGAATTGTATAAGTGTGGTATGTAATCATCAGACCATTCTTTGATTTGATTAAGCTGGAAATGTTAGATTTTGATGTGATTATGGGTATGGATTGGTTGGCCTCTTGTTATGCCAATGTCGATTGCCGAATGAAAGTAGTTCGATTCCAATTCCCAGGAGAACCCGTGCTTGAATGGAAAGGTAATACAGCGTCTCCTCGAGATAGGTTTATTTCCTACCTTATGGCAAGGAAGATGATAGCAAAAGGCTGTATTTATCACCTAGTTCGAGTTCATGACACTGAAGCAAAGTCGTCGACTTTTCAATCTGTCCCGGTAGTGAGTGAATTTAAGGATGTATTTCCAGATGAACTCCCAGGCCTTCCTCCAGAAAGAGATATTGATTTTGCTATTGATGTGTTACCGGACACCAAACCTATTTCTATTCCTCCTTACCGAAGGGCGCCTGCAGAATTGAAAGAGCTAAAGGCACAACTGAAAGATTTGCTTGAGAAGGGGTTTATTAGGCCCAGTTCGTCACCTTGGGGAGCACCAGTTCTATTTGTGCGAAATAAAGATGGTTCTTTACGAATGTGTTTCAATTATAGGCAGCTGAATAAGGTGACAATAAAGAATAAATATCCTCTCCCGAGAATCGATGATTTGTTTGACCAATTACAGGACGCCAAGTGGTTTTCCAAAATAGATCTGAGGTCAGGTTATCATTAAGTGAGAGTTAGAGAGGAAGATATCCCTAAAACAGCTTTCAGAACGAAATATGGCCACTATGAATTTCGGGTAATGTCATTTGGGTTGACTAATGCTCCGGCAGTGTTTATGAATTTGATGAATAATGTATTCAGGCCTCTCTTAGATCTGTTCGTGATCATGTTCATTGATGATATTTTAGTATACTCTCGGACAGAATCAGAGAATGCAGACCATTTGCGTATCGTCCTTGGAATTCTTCGGACTCGTGAATTGTATGCAAAATTTTCGAAATGTGAGTTTTGGTTAAATTCTGTTACTTTTCTGGGCCATATTATTTCAGTTGATGGCATTCGAGTAGACACTCAAAAAATTGAAACTGTGAAGACTCGGCCAAGGCCTACAACACCTACAGAAGTCCGTAGCTTTTTAGGATTGGCTGGCTATTATAGAAGATTTGTGGAAGGGTTTTCCTCTATTTCAGCACCATTGACGAAGCTAACTCAGAAGTCAGCCAAATTTCAATGGACTGATGCTTGTGAACATAGTTTCCAAGAATTAAAAGACAGATTGACTTCAGCCCCAGTCCTGACACTCCCAGAAGGGCCAGATGGTTATATTGTGTATTGTGATGCCTCTGGTGTCGGATTAGGCTGTGTGTTGATGCAACACGGTAAAGTCATTGCCTATGCTTCAAGGCAGTTGCGAAAACATAAAAGGAATTATCCGACCCATGATCTTGAATTGGCTGCGGTTATCCATGCATTAAAGATGTGGAGACACTATTTGTATGGCGTTCATGTTGATATTTATACCGATCACAAGAGTCTCCAATATATTTTCAAGCAGAAGGAATTAAATCTACGGCAGAGGAGGTGGTTAGAACTACTGAAGGATTATGATGTAAGTATTTTATACCACCCTGGAAAGGCGAATGTAGTAGCTGATGCACTTAGCCGCAAATCAATGGGCAGCCTATATGAGGCTCCTCCAGAGAAGAAAGAATTAATTCGTGAGCTCCACCAGCTAGCCAGCCTAGGAGTTCGTCTAATTGATTCAGGCAGTGCAGGAATTGATATTAATAATCCGACTGTTTCATCCTTGGACATGGAGGTGAAAGAGCGTCAATATGAAGATCCTCAGTTGAGCCACTATAGAGATACATTTCATGAGAAGGAGAAGTCTCCATTTGAAATTTCTATAGATGGAGTTCTTAGATATCGAGACAGGCTATGTGTTCCGGATATTGCGGAATTACGTCGTCGAATTCTGGAAGAAGCTCATTATTCTCGGTATTCTATTCATCCAGGAGCGACAAAAATGTACCACGATCTCAAGTTAATGTATTGGTGGGATGGAATAAAGAAGGATATAGCAGAATTTGTAGCTCAATGTCCAAATTGCCAACAAGTGCAAATCGAGCATCAAAAGCCCGGAGGATTATTGCAAGCTATGGAGATTCCAACCTGGAAGTGGGAAGTGATCAACATGGATTTCATTGTAGGGCTACCTCGTTCCTGAAGCAAGTATGACTCCATATGGGTGATTGTGGACAGACTCACGAAATCAGCTCATTTTCTTCCAGTCAGAACCACATATTCAGCAGAAGATTATGCGAGGTTATACCTTAAGGAGATAGTGCGACTCCATGGTGTCCCGATGTCTATTATCACAGATAGAGGAGCACAATTTATAGCCAAATTCTGGAAGTTTTTCCAAGAAGGTTTGGGTACTCAGGTAAGGCTTAGCACAGCATTTCATCCCCAAACGGATGGGCAAGCCGAACGCACTATTCAGACCTTGGAGGATATGTTACGGGCATGTGCGCTAGATTTCGGAGGCAATTGGGATGAACATTTACCATTTATCGAGTTTGCATACAACAATAGCTATCATTCCAGTATTCAAATGGCCCTGTATGAAACTCTATATGGAAGAAAGTGTAGATCCCCAATTGGATGGTTCGAAGTCGGGGAGACACAATTAATAGGTCCAGAATTGATTCAACAAGAGATGGAAAAGGTCAAGGTTATCCGAGATCGATTAGAGACAGCCCAAAGTCGCTAGAAATCTGATGTGAATAACCGACGGCGAGACTTAGAATTCCAAGTTGATGATTGAGTATTCCTAAAGGTATCACCGATGAAAGGCGTGATGAGGTTTGATAAGAAGGGAAAACTAAGTCCTCGGTACATTGGACCTTATAAAATTGTCTGCAAGATAGGCCAAGTAGCATATGAACTGGATTTACCCCCCGGAACTTGAAGCAGTCCATCCAGTTTTTCATGTATCAATGCTCCGTAAATTTATTGGGGATCCAACTAGAATCATGCCGATTGATGATGTTCAACTGACGGAAAAGTTGGCTTATGAAGAGGTACCCATTACTATACTAATAGGCAAGTACGGAGACTTAGAAATAAAGAAGTAGCTTCAGTCAAGGTTTTATGGAGAAATAATAACCGAGAAGAAATGACTTGGGAAGCGGAAGAAAACATGAAGTCCAAGTACCCACACTTATTTCTACCCCCGGAAGAGATTCAAGATGAGACATTAGCATTATGAGGTATGTATGTTTTCTTTTCATGCTTTTAGTCGTGTGTGGCCATAATTTATTGCTATTGTGTTGTAGCCCTATGAGGCAATGTTATTGTGGGCTGTTGTGACAGGATGGTAGTGCTATATTACAGGGAAACTTTGGCAAAATTTTTGTAGAATTCCTGAAAACTTAACATTCGAGGACGAATGTTTTTAAAGGGGGGAAGAATGTTACACCTCGGAAAATTTCATGTCGTTGCACAGTAAGTAGACTAATGCAGGAAAAGAAGTACATGATGCTTCTACAAGTAAGAAGTAGTATTTAATGGTTCTAGTTAAGATTTCAAAGACGTTTGACGCAAGAGAAGGAAGTTCGTCAAGAAAGGCCAAGTATATGTTGTGTTCGGAAGAGTTTAGTAAAGCTCCGAGCTAATGGCGATTTAATAATGCCTTGAGAAGAAGATATAATTCTCCTTAGATTGCTAATAAAGTGTTAAACAAGTGTTAAGAAGGTTCCATAAAGATTGGAGACCAAACGAAGCGACGGAATTAATTTCGGGAAAGTGGAGTTATACGACCACTTATACGGTCCGTATAACTTTATACGGTCTGTATAAGGGATCCATATAACCCAACAGGAAGGATTTTTTCCATGATGGTGAACCACGGTCACTTATACGGACCGTACAATGTTATACGGACCGTATAAGTGTCCGTATAACACCCGACGGGCTGAGTAAATTTCAAGTATATAAATGTGTTCCCACTTTCATTTTCTCATTCTTTCCACTTCTCCACTTCTCTCAAGACTTCTAGAGGGTTCTACATATTTCATCAACACCAATTCAAGGCAAATCAAAGATCAACTTCATCAAACCAAGGAAATCAAGTGTAAGGGAGCTCTCTAGGGTTGTTTGAAGTCAAGAATCTCTTGGAAGTTGAAGCTAGGGATTTCTTCAAGTGGAGTATTTCTCTCCAAAACCCATTCCTACTCAATCAAAGGTAAGTTTTATGATCAAATCATGTCATTTAGACTATTGAGGGGTTGAAAGACTTGGATTATGAAAGGAAATAGAAAATGGGTTACAAATATGAGAACAGTGACATTGTTGAGTAGTAGCTTAGGATGAATCATGATTCTTTATATGTTACGAGTATAGTTATGTTATAAATGATATTAAGAGTATGGAAGAAGCATTATATGAGGACGAAGGTAATGTTGTATTATGACCATGGTTATGGAGGCCCTTGAAATGGAAGTAGGAGAATTGAATAATGTGTGGTTGATGAATATTGTTGATTATGATATGATAAATGTTATTAGTGACGTTTGGGAGTTGTTATACGATATGGAGAAAGTTGTATAAACAAAGGAGATGCTGCCCAATTTTCTCTAGCTTTAGTTCAAGCATATTTGTGTTATCGATTATCTAATATTAGTACAAACTCTCTTGAAGGTAGAAACGTGAATATTGGAGGGGAACGTTCAAGTGATAAAGTAGTTAAACAAAAAGGTATGTAAGGCTAGTCCCTTCTTCCTAAGGCATGACTCTTATGGCATGAATCCTCCTATTTTTCCATGACTTTCTTACTGTCACACCCTTAATCCGATAGGGTGTGATGGGCACCCGTCCTTTACCTAGGGCCGAGCGAACCCGCTGACTCTCGTGATACTCAAATCATACTGGGTCCTTAAATCATAACATAAATACATCATGAAAGGTTTTCGGAAATCATATATGCTTTTCATACTTTTTCAAATCAAATGAAGTCTATAATCGCACAAAATCTGTAAAATAATGCGTAACAATACATCGGCTTATGGAGCCGCTTACAAACTGACATACTATACACATGACTGCGTACGCAAAGTCTCTAACATGGAACATGATACCATAACATAATACGCTGACTCGGCAGCACTCCGGAGAAAATGGAGCTCGCCAATCCCGCTGGAACATCTTCTACTAATATCTTCAGCTCATCTGGGTATACCTGCGCGGCATGAAACGCAGCCCCCGAAGAAAGGGGGTCAGTACGGAATATGTACTGAGCATGTAAAGCATGAAGTACAGTAAACAGGATCATAATCAAAGTAGGAATTACAGAGACAAGTATAACGACCAGAAAATCATAAGACTTGCCTTTGAAAACATATGTCATGCATGTCAATATCATAAAACCATCATGTGTACATATAGCGTGTCCCGGCCCTCTAGTGAGGGACTCGGTAAATAAAATCATCATATGCATATCAATTATCGGAAATCATATGCGAAGTACAGAAAACAAGTGTAATAATCAGAATGCCAGAATGCTTACTTCTGAACATAAATCATGCATGTCAAAAACACATATCATATGCGGTCCATAATGGGACCCGGCGGACGGAACGTGGTCGCCCCTCCTGTCTCGGGCGCCACAACTCATCATACTTCGGAAGGTTTCATATCTCCGTACATCTCCGTATCACATCATACTTCGTAACACATCATATTTCAGAATCACATCATATTTCAGAAACTCATCATACTTCGGAATATAACATAATGCGCACGATACATACCGGCCCGGGACTCGGCGAAGGAATTAACAATAATGTGCACGAGCAGAATCGGGGGAAACTATATGCAATTTAAAACATTTATAAACCATATGTGATTTAAACATTTATAAAGACTCAATAAATTAATCAAAACGAACCATCATTTACAAACTAAGACAATAGTCCAATCAAGTTTTCTCCCGAATGCCACTCGGGAACATATCATACAGAACTTTAAAAATCA